>NW_011499905.1:615385-685190 GCF_000495115.2 Populus euphratica | reverse complement strand
AATTTCTTCCATAGTTTAGATCATCACAAATCAAAACCCCCCAATTGCATAACGTATAGCATAAAAATCTGAACTAAATCTTCCTTGTGGGATCGACCCCTTGCTTGCTCTATACTATCTTGTGTGTTATGTTTTAAGCTAGGGTAATTAATTTGTGCAACCGCGACATCGCAACAAAGGCTTAATTAATTTTATTGAGGGCTTGTTTGTAAGGAAAATCTATTTTTAAAGTCATTTTAGGTGTTTATTGGAAGAAATTGTAGTTTGGGGATTGAAATTAGACTTTAAAAGGTTAAATTGATTACATCATGGGCTTAATTGTAAAAAAATTAAAGTTTGGAGGCCAATTAAGAACTTAATTGCAAATTTCCAAAATCAAGGACCAACTTGTAAGGGATGTGCAATTTCGAGGGTAGAAATTAGTCACATCAGGAGCCAAATTAAAAGGAATTAAAATTTTGGTGGTCAATTAAAGATTAAATTGAATAAATTGAAAACTAAGGACTCATTTGTAAAAAACATTAAACTATAGAGCTGATATTTAAATTTAGCAGGGGTGTAATTGCGTGCAATTAAAAGGAATTGCAAGAGTAGGAACCAAAATGAAATTGACCAAATTCTAAATTAAAAAACCCTAATTTTAAGGTCTAATCTAGACGACATGTCGTTCACCCACTTTTCATCTCCTTCCTTGGTAATTTTGGATGATCGAGTGAGCATGTTCAAGTAAATGAATATGGCATTTCGACTATCTTAAGGGCTGTGACCATTACCATTAACTGAGAAACACCTCTTTATGACCCCATGCTCATGAAATTTGATGTTTATACCCTAATTCTTCCATAAAAGTCTCCAACATCTTGTTCCCAATAAGATGCCCTTGTATTTTTAAATTTTGAGCTGATCAAATTAACATCTTTGAACAAATGAATGTGAAGTTAAAAGCCTTTAAATTGAGCACAGTTAGATCCAAACGAAAGGCGTGCACCTTATCTATAAATTTCAGGTGGTTTTTGATGACATTTTACATCGGAGTTGCCGCACGTGTGCGGCGTCGTGGCGGGTTTTCCACTTTTATTAAGAAGTGTATACTATCTATCTAGAAAATATAGGGGGACAAGAAAATGTATATGGTGCCTATCTGGAAAATGTGAGGAGACAAGAAAATATTTTCTTTTATCGGTGGAAAATGGAATGGAAGTCGCCACCTAGTATTTTGGTCACTAGGAACCCTAACTGGTCTCAGAGAATGGGTACGGGGATTGGTTGCATAAAGGGAAGGTATTAGCACCCCAAATATATCTTACTTAAGGTAAGTTGTATTGTTTGATTGTCTAATAAAAAGTTAAGGTATGATCGTATTTCTAGTGGTTGGTCTGTCTATGGTTTAAGAAAAGTCCTCCTTAATAAGGAGATCCTTATCTTTATTAAGTGATTCTGACGTTAACAAAAAAATTTAATATCCGACATACGTCTTACGTATAAGATCATAACCCCAAATATTAAAAGAAAACAAATGAATTTTTTTGGAGTTTTTGAAATATTGGCCTAGTTCTCATGGCTTGAATAAACTGGTTATTAAAGCCAAAATGCATGCTAATACATATATTGTTTTGAAATTTCTTTTATTGTGTGAAAATATGATGTTATAATATATATATATATATTGAAGAGACTAGACCGTATGCATGAAAACAAAATATTTTTATTTTTTTGATGACTTGACGAAAATCGGGTATTTTAATACTGGATTTGTATCTTTATAGTATAAAAATATAAACCGATATTGATCAGAATGCAATAACAAAACTTGCGGAAAATCACAGATTCTTTGAAATAATTTTTGAAGAATTTTTATTTTATTATTTTTTTGGCAAAATTCATTGTTCACGTGAATTATAATTCACGTGAATAGTGAAATAACATTTCACTGTTCATGTGAATTTTGTTTCACTTGAACAGTAAAATGTGAGGAAATGGTGGAGGCACAACGACGAGAGAGGGTGGACAAACCTGGTGGCAGAAACGATGTTGACAACGATGGCAGACACTCCAGTGATGCTGGTGGTGGTGGAGAAGCAGCCGACGAGGTCTGCTGGTGGTTCTGACGGTGGCAATGGTTAGAAGCTCGAATGTCAGCAACTGTTTTCTGCAGTATTTCTTCTCCTTTCTCCAGATGCGCCTGCATTTGTTTTCCTTCCTCCTTTGCTTTTGTTCGATTCTTCTCCTCTAGATCTCGGGTGTTTCCTTCTGGCAGTTGTTCGTCCTCCTTTGTGTACAATGGTCTCTCCTCTCGGTCATCCCCTCACTGTCTTATTGTATTTTCTTCTCCTTCTCGTTGTGCAGTGTTGGGATGGGGATAGGATGAGCTGGAAGGATGATGACGACGTGGGCAGTGCTGCTACGTTTGTATTTCCCTCACTCTGTTTCAGAAATCCTTTCCTTCCCTTCTTTATGTTCTCTCTTTCAAACTTCTCTCGTTCATACTTCTCTCCCTCATTCAATTTTCCAAAAGCTTTCTCCCTTTTTTTTGTGTTTTTGGGTGCTATTTATAGAGCCAGGGAGTGGGGCTCTTTACTGTTGCGTATGGAGAGCAGGGCATACGTCGATTGGTCTGCCAGTGGACATGGCTCCCTTAGTTTTGGCAGTGCATGTGGTAGGTGGTCGGCCAGTGGACGCGGCTGGCAAGGCGTGGCTTCCTCGATTTTGGCAGGGTATGCGGCAAGAGAGAGATGCAACAAAATTAAGGAAGAAGAAAACAAACCTTTTCTTTCTTCCCCTGCTGCACGTCCAAGGGAAGAAGAAAGAGAAACAGTGTCGTTCAAAAAGACACTGTTCTAATCTCTCTTTTTTTAATTATTTATTTTTGTTTTCATGGGGGGCTCAAAATGGGTTACAGCAGGAGTTACTCAAGCAAAACTTTGAAAGTGGTCAACCCAATCAGTCTTGACTATAACATTTATTTTTCAAAAACCATATTTTTTTGTGTGTTCACACTTAAAGCTCCTCATAGGGTTCTTATTAATGGTTTTAAAACCTCAATCTTAAGATCAAAAGGTTAGAAATAACTCCTTACCCTCCAAGTTTAGTGAAACCACCAAGCACCCCTAAAACTGAAACCATAATTGCAAAACCAGCCTCATACAAGAGCTTCAAGCTATTAGCTTTTATCTAAAACCCTCTGACTTTGATCAAAGGGCTAAGCTTTATTAATGTTTGAGGGAATCCACCAAAAAAACTAAAAAAAACCTAGAAATCAGAGGAGAAAAGGAGGGGAAAAAAAGAGGAAAAACATGGGGAAATACTTTATTAATAGACTTTATTGTAAAGGTTCAACAACCTCATATAAAAAGTCTAACAAGCTTTAGAAAGAAAGAGAGTGAAAAGAAAAGGAAGAAGAAAAAGCGAAGAAAACATAAACTACAATTAGTACGCTTGGAGAAGGTATAATGCCTTTTTATACTTTCTTAATGTTTAAACCTATTTTGATTTTTGTTTTAACTTGTTTTAGTGTTATGATGTTTTTTCTTAGTTTTGTTTTGATTAATATGTAAAAATATTATTTTTATTATTTAAATCTTATTTGAAGTTGTTGTTGATGTTATTGAGAGTCAAGACAATATATCTATGACTGATTTTGATAAAATATGATAATTTTAGATCATGCTAAAAGGTGGTAGTGAGTGTTTGATGCCTTTTTTTTTTGTTAATATATGTTCTTGGTTTATGAGCATGGTTTGGGTTCTAAGTATTTAAAGAGTCAGTTTTGAATAAAAATTTGATGTTTTTGTTGGTTTTCATTGAGGCTGCAATTATAAAGTTTGAATTTTGCATGTTTGTGATGATTTGATGTTTTTTTTTTTAGTTTTTTGGTTTCAATTATGCTTGATATAGGTAATGTGGTTTGTGAGGACCAAAAACAATGTGTTTCAAGGCTTAAAAGGCCAAATATGGGTTTTGGTATTAATTCTTTAATTTCTAGAAATTTTCTAGAATTTGGGTTCATGTTCTTCCCATAAACTTTGCCTTAAACTTTTTTTTTTAGCTGTTTTGGGTTAATTCTTGGCACAAACATGTTAGCTTGTCATCTTTAGCGAATAATCTAAGGTTAAAATGTATCAATAACATGTATTTATGCATTTAGATTCTATGGTTTTTTCGACTGCTCAAACACATTTTGATTAAATCATGGCTTTTGAATGTAAATTGAAGAAAATAGTTTCTTAATCTACATATGATTATGAACAAATCTTTGCCCTTGATTGTATGAAAACTTGTATGATTTGTGATTTGTGTTTGTTGAGTTTTGGTTTGAATGTTCATGAGTTTTGGTTTGAATATTCATCATGTTTTTGGTTTTTTATCTGTTTTTGTTAGAACATTTTATATTTTTTTTTTAGTTTGATCTATTTTTGGTTTAATTGTTATTTTGCTTTATTTTCATGTCAAACCATGGTTTTCAATTTGGTTTAGAGTTGAACTAGTGTTTTCGAGTCAACTCGATTGGTTTCGTTTTGGGTCAGCTATTAAGGCTTTATTTGACTTGCCATTGTTTTAATAAAAGTAATTTAGGCTTAAGGACATGTTTGACAAATATACTCTTAAGCCTCTTTTAATAGTTTTGTTTTTGAATAAAATAGGTTTTTGTCAAATATGCTCTAAATAAATTCTAAACAAATTCTAAAAATTTTCAAAGACCAATTTAAAATTGTTTATAGGTCCTTTGCATGTTTTTTCAATAATTTTATTTAATATCAAGACTGTAAACTTATACTATAAGATGTTGACCTAATATTAAAATACTTATTTTTTTTATCAAAATCTCAAAATTTCTAAAAAACTTCATTGAAAAAATACAAAAAAATGTGTTTTATTTAATGTGTATATGGTCAAGTCTCTCAAAAAAATAAAAATCCTATTTTGACTTTATAAAATATATAAAAATACATGGTATGATTTAACATTTTTTTATACATAAAAATGCAAACAATATCATTGCATGTATTTTTTGGATTTAATAACTACTTTATTGAATTTATGAGAGTTTGATTAATATTTTAAAAACCTTAATTTTTTTTGGTTATGAGAGTTTGATCAATATTTTAAAAACCTTAATTTTTTTTGGAATGAATGGTCAATATTCTAATATAAATATTGAACCTACAAGGAGGCTGATATTTAAATACCATAAGTTAATTAGAAGATTTTCATAATTATTTTGAATATTCATCAATGTTATTTGAGAGTATTTTTCATAATGATCTATAAGGTATGAAAAATTATTTCGCCTTCCAAGATAGGTGAATTTTGTCAGGGTCCCTGACACGATCCAAGAGTTGATGTCTTTTCCAAAGTATAGGAGTGTCGAAGTAATAATAACCCGACAAGATTATGATCGAACTACATGGAGGTTAACTATATAAACTACAAATAAAGAAATAGATAATAACAGAAAAGGAGTTGAAGAGAGCTTTGAGATATCATATTGATGTAACGATTTAAACAAATATAAAACAATTGTCAATCATATTGATGTAACGAGTTAAACAAATATAAAACAATTGTCAATGTTAGAGGATCTACTAATGATATTTTAAAAAAGTATAATATAAACTGTTTTTATTATTTAACTGGAAACCACACACAAAGAAGGTTCCAATCAGATTATAATTTATTAACATGATTATATTAATTATTGTATTTGAGTAATGCCAATATTATAAATTTTTATCAGGTATTCATGGTGATAACTTATATTAACAACAAATCAAATTCTTTTCATAGCACAGGTTTCGGTATACCATATAGTTGGGCTATGAAAGTGCCAAGTATTTGTTGTACCAAGGATTCTTTAATACAAATCTAGATTAACCATTTAATAAACAAGGTATTAAGAGTCAGTAAGGTAATAAATATAAAATATGTTAGTATCAAATGAGTAAGGCAATAAATATAAAACATGTTAGTATCAACATTAAAGTCTATATCGATTTTATATTATACTTATCCCAACACCATTAGTGAAATTCTATATTGACTTTATATTATACTTGTCTTAACACCATTAATGAAACATTTCCACCTTGATATAATAAACTTAGCTAAACATAATGAAGAAAAGAAATATAAATAAACAAGAGGAGAACATGATTATATAGGTATAGTAAATGAAATGAAAGATATAAATAAAAGATTAATGAAAGAAAACTTAAGCATTACAAAAATATAAAGAAAGAGAGCACGAATATAATCTTGATCTGAAAACTAAAATGACTAAATGCATGACAGATGCCTTATTTTATAAGCCAAAATTCAAAACTATTGATTTGATGACTAATTATTGAGTAGGTGACCACCTTTTAACTTGATAACAATCCTAATATTCTTATCTATCAAAAACATTATTGTTAACATCAGAATCTGAATAGATAGTCTACATGATAGTTTTGAGAAATTATATCAACTTTCCAACAAAATAAGAATAACGTCATTAAGACTTCTAGAATTCGAGATATGGGCTGAATACTAAATAATATCTGGGGTTGCAAGACAGATTCTGACTTCTCTATTATTGCTACAATTTGAACTTGAAAATGGTCCTTTTAATCTTGGACTCCTCATGAAAGTTTTAAGCCTGTGTCTTAGCTTTCTATCCATATAAACCAGACCTAAATCCAAGTTCTACAGCTCTAATTATGATTCAATAACTAACTAGTGCTTTAATTTGAATTCAACCATCTCTTTTTTAAGTTTAACTCTCTTTTTATCTTCTTAATTTCAGTAATTAAACTTATCAATCAATCATTTGATTTATGTGATAGGCCTGCATTTAAAATGAATATTTACTATAAATTAAAGGTATCTTATATTATCAGACTTGTTATTATAAAACATGTTCTAGTTAAAGAGTTATTGATACTTCAAGTGTAAAATGGTGATATAAATCTTAATAAAAATACACTTTTAAGTACTAATCAGCACCCATATGAATTTTTTCCCATAGGAATTTATTTGGGTATATGAGCCCATAATAAATTCAAAATACTATATTTATTTATGAGTATAAATCTTTATTTTAAGCCATAGATAAACCATGGTCAAAGCCCATCAATACCTTTAAGTTATATCTAAACTACAAAATGCAGTTTATCTCAGGTAAGATGTGTTTGGAGTGTTAATACCTTCTATTTTTACAATCAGTCCTTTATTTTAGAATTTCATATAAGACCGGTCCATCTGGATCTTTTAGTGACCCTAAACCAAACAACTAGGTGGCGACTCCTTGATACTGACATCCTGTCATATTGCGTGCATACATGCGAGAGAATGACAACTACAATAAGATCCTTCGTCGGCCACTGTTTTGTTTTCTTCTTCCATTAGCAACCGGAGCCAACCACCGTTCACTCCACCGTTAGTCTTACCGTGTGCTGCCAGTCCGTCTGCCAGCTCCTCAACGCTAGGTAAGCCCGCCTCCTTCCTTCTTCTTCTTCCTCTCTTCTGCCATCGTTGCACGTGAACAGTGCAACGTGAATTATAATTCACTTTGCACTGTTTTGTGCAACTTGGGTGGGCTGGACCTATTCGAGCCCAACCCGGTTGGATGGGTCGAGTCCAACCCATCCCAAAAAAAATATGTATATGTTGGGCCGATTTTGGCCCAACCTCTTTGGGCCAACGCCAGCCCACCTATTTTGGGCCTGTGTTTGGCCCAGCCCACATGTAAATAGTATTTAATTAATATATATATATATAATAATTTCATGCATATGGCCAAATCCTAAAATTTTTCAAGCATGTTTTGATTATAAAAAAAAATGTCTATTTCTCATGATTTGAAAACCCAAAAATGGATATCATAACCAGTTTATGATTACCTATTAGGGTTTGGCCAAAATATAAAAAATCTTTTTTGTCACCTATTAGGGTTTGGCCAAAATATCAAAAATCTTTTTTTTTTTAATTTTCTCAAGGATCCAGATGTAGACTTTAATATTTGTGGGTGGAAAATTACATGATAAAGTACACCCCCAGGTATTAAAGATACAATCTGTAAATAAATGCGATGTTAATATTTAGACTAGGATTTAACCCGATAAGGTAGAGACTCTCTCATGAAGAGAGATTTATCTTGAGTCTTAGAAAAGACCAATAAATAGAAAACTAACTAAAAAACAACCAAACAACAATGCAGCTTACCTTAGGTAGGGTGCACTGGGTGTGATGCGCCTTTCCCTTGTACAATTAGTTCCTTACTTAGACTCTTACAGACCATAGGTTCCTAGTGACCATAATACTAGGTGGTGACTCCTGAACCTTAATCATAATTTTATGATTAAATCAAAAAAAAACTTCCCAACACAACACCTCTCATTAGGAGGCACGACAAGAGCCTCCGCCGTCGTCAGACAATGTTCGCGCACCCCGTGACACATATACTCATTTAATAAGTATTCTTAAATCTTTATTTTCACTCACACACTTTAACATATGATTGTGGGTTGCACATCGGATTATTATATTATTTATGTTTTTTTGTTAAATGTAACAACTAAGAGAAATTGATAATATAATTTTAAAAAAAATTAATAATATTAATGATAATAAAAATATAGATAAGTTTGATTTTGTAACCTTCCTAACCTAAGTTAAAAAATTTAGGGCTACTAGCCTAGTTCTTGTTACATGGGTTAAGGAGAAAAACTTAAGGGAATCAAACATTGCACTATCTTTATATCAGTATCTACAACTTGAGTTACTATGCTTGTAGGAGTGTCTCAACACTTAATACCCTAAGACCAATTGGTTTGGGAGTCATTAGCTGAAATCTCATTAGATTGGTTAAAGATGCATTGTGTTTTAAGTTATATGTATATATATTAAAAAAAAAAAGATAAGAATCTTAACCCAAGAAAGTTAACCTTAGAAAAACATTAGAAAATAATATTATTTTTTTTCCAATAAATGCCCTATCATCTATGTTTTCATACATTAAACACAAAAAGATAAGAATCTTAACCCAAGAAAGTTAACTTTAGAAAAACATTAAAACATAATATTGTTTTTTTTCCAATAAATGCCCTATATCATCTATGTTTTCATACATTAAACACATAAAAAGAAGGTTTATTAATATCTTATTTCAATAATGTGAAGCAGATATATAAATTTAATGAGAGTTTGTTTATTTAAATAGATTAATGAAAGTTGAATGATGAATGTTTTCATTTGTGGAACTTGCAAATTATTTTTCTATTTGAACGCTTTAATTATTACAAAATAGTAATAAGCTGGTTATAGGGTGTGATTAGTATTTAAAAGTGTATCTTTATCAAGATTTTATATCATTATTTTGCACTTGAAGTGTCAATAACTATTTAGTTAGAGCATATTTTAAAATAACATATTTTAATAATATGTGTTTAGTACTTACAAGTGTATTTTTATCAAGGTTTTATATCATCATTTTGCACTTAAAGTATCAATAACTTCATAAATTTTTAGGCCTATGTCTTAGTTTTGGACTTCTAGAACTCGAGATATGAGCTGAACACTGAACAGTGTCTAGGCTGTAGGATAGATTTAAACTTCTCCGTTGTTGCTACAATTTGAATATGAAAATGATCTTTTTGAATCTTGGACTCCGCATGAAAGTTTTAGGCTTATGTCTTAGCTTTCCATCCATATAAAGCAGACCTAAATTCAAGTTCTGGAGCTCTAGTTATGATCTAATTACTGAACAGTGTTGCAGTTTGCAATAAACCAGCATCTCTTTTCAAGCTTGGCCCTTTACTTGTCTTCTAAATTTTAGAAATTAAACTCATCAATCAATCCTTTTATTTATGTGATAGGTCTACATTTAAGATGAATATTTACCATGAATTAAAGGTATCTTATAATATTAAACATGATATTATAAAACATGATCTAGTTAAGGAGTTATTGATACTTTAAGTTAAAATGATGATATAACACTTTTAAGTATTAAACAGAATGAGCAACCCTAATAAGCCATTTTCGACCATGTTTCAATTATGAAGTTCCTAACCTTTTGTAAAAGCTCCAAGAGTTTGTTAAACATCCAGGGAAAGGAAAAAGATATGATTTTAAAAGCAAAATAATCAATATTGCTAATTTATTTTCATAATTATTTCAAGTAGTATAATTGAGTTCAATTGTATGGTTTAGTATTCTATTCCAAATATAAAAATTGTAATAGGTTATCAACTGAATTTAAATCACATGTGAAATTAAATTAAATTTCATTTATGATTTGGTTCGAAACAGTTTATTATAAACCCATCACATATGAATATGTTATATAAAAAATCATCACCACAGTTCAAACGTGAGACCCACATTGAATGAATTTTTTACATTACTACTTAAAGCTATTTCTTAACAAAGCTTACATTTTATATGAACATAAATTTAGATATTACAAACTAATTTAGTTTGTGAATTAAGAGACACATTTCCTCTTAAACTAATTTAGTTTAAAATTAGTTAGATTATGATAAGTAAAGTTCTAATGGATATTTTAAAATGGTGTAAAAGTCTATTTTTTATTATTAGAAAAAGGAGTTTTAATCTTAATATGTGAAAGCTATTTCAAAATATATTATTGTGTGTAGAAATAAAATTTAAAACTACATAAACACTGGCCTTCTTAATTTTTCTTTTTTACAACTAGAATTTTAAGTATATGTTTTTATATATAGATGTCCAAGAATACAAAAGATCATGAGGTTTAATACAATGTGAATAATACAATCATAATTTTAATTATTTAATATAAATATGAAGAATTGCCTTGGTTATTAAAGAGTTTTTACTTATTTTTTTAGTCATCGCCATTAAAAGTTATTAAAAAGTTCTACAAATGTATTTAAATAAGTTATTAAATAATTATAAAAGGAAAAGTTATTTAAAGGTATAAAAACTAAGAATAAAAAGAATTGAAATGAATAATAAGAGAGAAAAATAATTGGAAAATGAAAGTTTGATTTATTTTAAATTTCCTATTCTTTGAAATTTTAATTAATTAGAGCAAATACAAAATTAATCATTAGATGCATAAAAAGAATAACAATATTTTATCAAATTAAATATTTTGAAAACTTTTGTGTCTTTACACACATTTATAAAAGAATCATATAAAACAAACAACAATTTATCCAAAGTATAGACTAAATAATTTTGAATTTATGCTTACCAAGATTGTATAAAAAACATTATTCTTATCAAGTAGTTAATAAAAGAAGAAAAGCTTCTAATATTTAATAATCAATGTATTTTTAAGTTAAATTGAGTTCATATATGATCAAATCATATATACATTATCAATATATAAAAAATACATTTATAAAAAGTTTCTTTTAAAATGTTGTTTTAATATTCAAACCCAAAAATCTAACATAAGAATAAATTAATTGAATCAAGTTCAAAATTATTGACTACCTTGTTTTTAAGGTTAGGTTTTTTTTTTTTTTTACCATTTACCAAAAGAAAAAGAAACATAAAAGTAACCCCTTTTTTTTTTATCAAAAACCAAATTTATTTCTATTTTTAGTCATATTTTTCTCTATTTCCCTTCATTCAACCCAATCTCTCCCCCCCTCTCCAATCAATCTTCTTTACCAAAAAAACCATCAACTACAATCTTTTATTTTTTTTTGCAATAGCTAATTTGATGGTTTTGTTCCTTAATTTATTCATAAAGCACAATTGGTAACCTACTTTAAGTTTTTTTTGTCCTTCTTTTCTTTTTACAAAGGATACCTTTTAATGTTTTTTTTATATGGTTTTTCATTCATTTACTCCTTTTTCCTTTTATTGTTTTCATATTTTATTTTTTCCTGATATTTTATTTTTTCTTGAAAACTACTTTGATGTTTAAGCAAATTCTTGATAACTTGCTCTCTATTTTAAAGGTTTGCAATAGTTTATTTTGATTGTTTCAAGTTCAAATGTGTCTTTGACATCAATCCAAGTTACCTTTTTATTTATCAACTCTCAATCATTCATTGCAATTCATTAATATTTTATTTTTTTTCACTTTTGTAGCTCTCTTTCTATGCTTTTGTCCTTTTTTTTTTTATCCCTTTCATCTTATAAAATTTTATATTGTAATTCTTTTCCTTTTTCTATTCTATTCTATTTGTTTTTAAAAAGTTTCACTTTATAGTTTATTCCCCTTCTTTTATGCATGTATAGGTCAATGATTACACTCTTTTCTTTTTTTATATTTTCCCTTTTTGTATCCTTTTTTTTTTCTAAGTTTGTTTCTACCTTAATTTGGTATTTGCTCATCTTCCCCCACCCTTTTTTTTTCATCCTCCGATGTTTGTCTTTTTGGCTTTTATTTGTCCAATCATTAAATCATCAATACATATGTTTATGAAAACACCTTTTCTAATTCTTTTATTTTATTTTCTAGTATTCTTTAAAACTTTTTTTCCTCTCCTTGCTTAAGATTGCCTCTTTAACATTATCTTTGCTTTTGTGAATTCTATTAAAATATGTTAATTATATGATCAAATGAAGGTCAAATTCGGATTTTAGCAAAACATTTTCTATTGTTCAATTTTACATTATCAAGCATAACTTTCAATTCAACTTTAGATCAGGCTGAAAGTTTTACAAGAATCTCTAGAAATGCTTTTATACATTGGGCTAAAATTATAGGTAAATCAAAGTTTATTAAAGGATTATTTTATAGAGTCAAAGTTACTAGATGGATCTTTTCAAATTTATCTGTTTGGACCTTCATCTACTCTTTGGATTATATCTAAAGCCACAAAATGAATTAGACTAAGATTCTAATTGGGTTGGGTTCATACTTTTCCTGTGATATATGGTAGGCTTGCTAATTCATCTAGATAAGTAAGAATGACGTGTCTGAAGTTAGGACTGAAATCTGTCAAAAATATATGAAAAATAAAAAAAAACATTGTTTCCTTATATATTATAGATTCTAATTAATACATTGTTTCCTTATTTATTATAGATTCCAATTAATACAAGGACTTCTTAATGCCATTGTAAGCATGTGTGGAAACTATTAACTCACCTATTCTATAAGGATTCCATATCAAACAATGAGAAATTTATAACAACAACTATTATCTATAGTTTGTAAGAATTCCATATCTATTATCGAATGTATGTGATGGCAAAAAGACTTGAGATTCTTTTGTTGTTCTTTTCCTTATTTTATAGAATTTTCTTATTTAAAAGAGATTTTATGAAAGACTATTTAAAAGAGTTCATGCTTGAAGAAGAAATAAAAAGACAACAACTTCTCCAAAAAAATAAAGAAGTAAGAGGCAACAAGTTTTCCTTGTTTTCAAGGACAACATTAACGGTAATAAGGCTTTATATATAAAGCCTTGTTTTATATTTATTTATTTATTGTTTTCTTTTTCTTCTTCTTTTAAGGAAGCAAGGATAATTTATTCTATGAGTTTTATTTTTATGTTTTTAATAGGCTTAGTTTATATTGGGTTTGAGTTTGATTAATTAGCTAAAGCTCAAGGCTTGTTTGGGCTTAATTAATAATTAGTTATCAGTCATGGCGCAAAGGTTGTTTGAGTCCATACATTCGAGTTTGTTAGTATAGGTTTTGAGTCTGTTTTGTAAGTGGGCCAATTTAGCCTATAAGAGTATATCTATTAGGGTTTTTTTTTCAAGAGTATAAATACTCTTTGGAATGACAAAATATTAAGACTTAATAATACCATTGTTATCAAATTTATCCAGTTTGTGTGTAACAAACTAAATTGACTTATCAAAGATTAATCAACTTTGTGGTGTCTTCTTTATAATTCTTATTCATGAATTGATATTCATAGGATGATGGTTCTAATTCCAATAATATCAGTATATTAGGACAAGTTTTTATAGTGTCACACTCTTATCAAACATGTTTTAACTTTTTGGGATTTGTTGTCAATCTTATTATGAGTTGTGTGACCATGTAATCATGATATTCGCATTAATTTGTATCAAAGCTAGGCTCCCAAACCATGTCATATCTTTATGAAAATTTCATTTTTTATACCCCATAAGTTTAGTAGTGTTTTTTTAATCTTCCTTTTCTTTTTATGTTTTTAGCATCTTAATACCTAAAAAAAAGTGTTGTTTCATTTTGTTACTATTCCCAAAACAAATCAATAACATCGAAAGGAAAAAAAAAAGGAAACAAAGAAGAAAAATAAATGTATTTAAGCTAGTTTTAATGTTGTTGTGAAAACACAAACAATAGAGAAACCAAATCAAACCATATCGAAATCACTTCAAAATTAATATACTAGTTATTTAGGGGTGAGATCACACTGTATATTGAATTTTATCTCCTTTTGATATCATTTAATTGGGGTTTCAAATATGAGTTAAATTCTATCGCAAGTTTATCATACTCAAGTTTTTTATTCCTAAGCATAATAGAACGATCTATAAACTAAGATATATTGTTTATTGGATTTAAGGGTACTACATATCAAATTTGAGATTGTTCCAATATTGATTGGTCTGAGTTTAAATTTTGGTGCTTAAAATTACGTAACGAGTCAAATTTATGTCAAGTTATAAAATCATACTTACTACTGCTTATTTAGACCTATTCAATTTATTTCTATTATATTTGGTTCATTTTAGGATTCAAATAAGGTTTTTCATTAATTTTTACTTATTTTTATTTTGAGTTTTCTTATCGATCATATTTCATATGAATTTGCTTTACTACTTGCATAATCATAATTATAGTTTTGTTTTACTTGTTTTTAGTGTCTTATTGATTCTTGAGTCACTTTATATATATTTGGATTGTGTTACGATATCTAGTGACTTTAGTTTGTTGATTTTGAATTATAAAAGAATCATAAGAAAATGAGCTGAGAGATAAAAGGTGTAGTGAGAACAATTGAGGGAAATGCTTTGAATTGTGTAAAACCTAAAATTCACATCATATTCAATTTTTCTTGCTCAAAAAAATTATTTGACTCACATTGAAGCACATATCAAATATCTAGTATAAACTAAATGGTTTTGAATTTATTCTTATAAATTTGAATATAAAAACTATTCTTATTAAGTAGTTAAAACAAGAGAAGAAAATCTTTTAGTATTAAATGAATTGATGTATTTTTAAATTAGATTAAGTTTATGTTTGATCAAATTATATATACATTATGACTATAAATGCATTTTAAAAAAGTTTCTTTTTAAAAGTTATTTTAATATTAAAAGAAAAGCTAATTTGTATGGGAAAAAAAATGTACATTAAACATGATTTACTGTGGATTACAATAGTTGAATTATATTCTCACCCTTTACGAAAAACCATTATAAATGGCCTGAAAGGGTAGATTAGTATTTCCATAAGATTTATTTTATCATTCTTCAATTGTTGAGGGACATCTTTATCATTTCATAAAAAAATTATACAATGATTTTATATTAGTATCCTTAAAAGCAATTTTTAACCTAACTATAGCTATGGGCATTATTGGTCTTTCATTATTTTTAGAACAATGCAATGACTCTATCATGGTGAGTTTTTTAGCAATAATTGTATGGTCCTAGAAGTGATGTTGTCTTTTGACATATAAAAAAAATAAAAAGTTATTGATGCATTCATAGCACATGTTAACCACTTGATGCCTTCGATTGGTAGGTGTAGATAATTGCGGTGGTGGAAAAAAATGTGCTGTTATGCCAATAGATGCATCTTGACATTCTCTTTCTTTATGGGCAACATGTGTATAATAATTATGCCTTGGTTTTTACATTGCCCATGAGAACAAACATAACAACTTTTGAACTTCTTTTCTTTTCAAATTTAGTCCTCGTTTTATTTGAAAAATTCACTTCAAATTAGAAAGTTTTTTTCAACTTTATCCTTTTTAAGTTTTTCATCTTTTGAATTTGGTCTTTACATTTTTAATTTTTAAAAGATGGCTTATAGATTTTATTTGTTTCTTACGATTTCGTCCTCATTCTTTTTTTTCCTTGGCTTTTTTTGTAAAGATTTTATAGTTTTTAATTTTATCATTCAAATTAAATTTATGATTTTTTTCAATAGTAATAATATTTATTTCAGTTTGGTCATTTTTCTTTTGATTTTTTATTTGTTTCCTTTGCTCTTTTTTTTTTTTTATCAAAGTTTGTATGATTTTTAATTTTATCATTTAAATAAAGTTTATAATTTTTTTCATGATGATGATGATAATAATAATAAGAAAAACAACAACAACAACAATAACAATGATAATTATAGTCGTTGTAGTAATAGTAGTAGTAGTAATAATAAAAGTGATGATGATAGTAGTAATAATAATAGTAATAATGGTGGTAATGATAATAATAATTATAATTAAAATAATAATAGTATTAATAATGATAAAACCAATAATAATTATAATAATTGTAGTGATGGTAGTAGTTTTTTACGATAGTTGGAATAATAATAATAATTGTAATAATAATAATATTATTAATAGTGAAGATAATGGTAATAGTAATGATGATACTAATAATAATGACAAATAATAATATTAGCAGGGTGATGATAATGATACTGATAATAATATTATGATAATAATTGTAATAATAATAATTTATTAAAATAATAATAGTGATTATGATAGTAATAATTATAATAATAATAGGAAGACTAGTAGTTTGTTATGATAGTTGTAGTGATTATAATATTGTTGTGATAATAATAATAATAATAATAATAATAATAATAATAATAATAGCGTGAGTTATAATGTGATAATAGTAGTGTTGCTAATAATAATACTTATATTTGTAAAAATGATAATAATAATAATAATAATAGTAATGGTGGTTATAATAATAATAGTAATAGTAGCAGTAGTAATAATAATAGTGATAAAAATAAAAATAACAATAATATTAGTAATAATAGTAATTATAAGAATAATATTAATAGTAATATTAATAATGACAATAATGATAATGATAATGATAATAATAATGAAAAAAAGAAAAGGAGGATATTAGTTAATAATAATAATAATAATAATAATAATAATAATAATAATAATAATAATAATAATAATAATAATAATAATAATAATAATAATTCATCATTTAATATAAGGTTTGCTGTAAATTAAATTTGGTCACTTATTTATATATAATACTTTTAATTTAATAATCTAGATTACATGTTTAAAAAGTTTATTTGGAATGATATTTGTTGTAAATTAAATTTTGTGACTTATTTATATATAATACTTTTGATTTAATAATCTAGATTACCTGTTTAAAAAGTTTATTTGGAATGATATTTTTTTATTTTTTGTTTTATTTTTTTGTTGATTTTATAGTTTAATATTGATTTTTTAAAATAAAAAATAATTTTTTAATTTTTTAAAATTTATTAAATAAACTAATTTATATCAAGTTAGCTCTATAATTTAATTATAATTTTATATTAAATAAATATTAAAATCAAAAGTAATTTTTTTATTTTATTAGATGAGTGTAATAACATAACAAAAACTTATCATGCTCTTAATTTTTTTTTAATATTGAAAAAAAAAACAGCTCTCTTGCAGCAGAGCCAGAGTAAATTAACTTAGTTCAAACCTAAAAATATAGAAAAACAAATTCATTGAATAAGTTATAAATTATATAATTAACGGTAAAAAAAAAAAAGATTACTTTGCTGTTGTTAATCATATAATTAACGGTAAAAAAAAAGATTACTTTGCTGTTGTTAAAGTTAATTTTAATTTCATTTATCATTTACCAAAAAATAAAAAAAAAGTCACCCCTTTTAACTCAAAACCACCTTTCAGTCTACTTTCAGTCATATCCTTCTCTTTTTCCCTGCATCCAACCACATTTCTGCCTCTCCCCTCCTCCAATAAATCTAAAAAAAAAAAAAAACCCACCGCCATTCGCCTCTCTCTCTCAAAAAGCCAAAAACACACACACAGACCTCTTCAAATGTCACTGGTCTCTCTTTAGCAGCTCCTCTAAAGGGTTGCTGTTGCTGCTGCACAAAAAGAAAACAAAAAAGAAACCCTAAAACGAAATGGTGTTCAAGAACAAGCTGTTTTTCTCATCTTCAAAGAAATCAGAAACTTCTAGTCCTGATGGATCCAACAACAGTCCAAGATCAATCGGGTCAAATTCACCGATCCGATCCGACAAGAAGAAAACCTCCAAATCTAAAGATTCAACCCCAACTACTCCAACTAGTACTGGTAGTTCTAGTAATTTTACTCGCAAGCAAACCCAAGTTAAAGATGGGGTAAAAAAGAAAGACTCGTTTTTTAAAGGCAAAGAAACTGTGAACCAACCTCAAACTCCTACCAAACCCGGGACTTCAAATTCTGGGACAGGTTTAAAATCCAAAAAAGGTGGTGTTTTGGTTGAAAATAAGGAGAAAGAAGCAGAAAAATCGTCAGTTTCGCCGATTTTAGCATCATCTTTGGGGTTAAATAGGATCAAAACAAGATCAGGGCCATTGCCTCAAGAGAGTTTCTTTAGTTTTAGAGGTGATAGAGGGAGTGGTGTATTGGGGTCTAGTAATTTGTCAAGGCGTGGTGGGGATGGAGGGTCGGGCTCGAATTCAAGTTCTTTAGGGTCAGGGAAGAAGAAGGAAGGGATAGAGGGGCATAATAAGTTGACGGGGTTTCAAGAGAGTGGTAACGGTGGTGACAATTGGGACAGTATGTCTACAGGAAGTGGAGGACAGTCTAGAGAGGCCAGTCCTAATTTGCAGGCAAGGACTAGGTTGCAGAATGGGGAGTCATCTAGTGAAGCTGGTATGATGTTTTCCTTTTCCTTTTCAGTGATGTTACTTGCTTATTTCTTAATTGGCATAGCTTTGAATGTTGTGAACTGCTTGCTTTTACTTGTGATTACATTTGGTCGCATATTTGGTCAAGTGTATTTGACTAATTGGCAAAATTTGCTTTAGTGTGACATCTTCTTAGGTGTTTAGTGAGGGATGTCTCGGTGAATGCAGGATATAATTGTTTCCAAAATGTAATTGTTTTTGTATGAAGTGATGATAAAATGATGATAGAGACTAGGTAATGCACTTTTTTAGGAGAACTTGTTAATGTCTGAGAATTGTAGGTGTTTTGTTGGGGGTGGCTTGGTGAATGTAGGCAAATGGCTGTTTAAACAATGGAATCATTTATGCTTGGCATGATGATAGAAAGATGATTAAGACTGCAATGGGATGAGAAGAGGATTCCTATCCTGGAAAAAGAAAAAGGATATATTTTATCAGGACATCTGTGAACCCGAAGTCTCATACTTGCTCTTGTTAATCCTCTTTGGTCTCTTCCATAAAATCACGTGAAATGGGATCTACTCAATCTTAAGCAAGATCTAACCCATTGCATCCTCAAAGCCTAGAAGGTAGGTGACTTTAGTGAGGAATTCTCTAGAGGAGCTGCACATATCCAATTAAGGGTTAGTGAAGTCTATTGGTCATGAAGGCTTGCTCTTCGCTCCATAGGTTATGCGAAGATTTGGAAGAAAGCCCACAATCCTTTTGTTGAAAATACTACTGGTTGACTTTTTACTTGCATTGTTGGGAAATTTTGCTTAAAATAACATAGCTTGAATGATGCCCCCAATTGAGATTTAAAATTTTCTTAAGTGGAATAATTTGGGAGTGTATCCAGATTTCAAAGTTTGTCCAATGCAGCTGTTTCCACTTTCTTAGTCAATTTGGGAAATAGAGGACTAAAGGCCTGCTTTTGAGTAATTAAGGTTTGTAAATACTAAGCTTTCAGTCGCAACCTTGAAATGTAACTTGCTGTCTGCTGTGAACTGATTTTGCAAACTTCCATAGAATTAAATCTGAAAGGAGGATGATTACGTTTAGCAATGAGCTTCTAAGTACTCACAGCTCCTCAATGAACTTTATGATAGGTACCTGTAAGATATGTAGATTTTCAAGATTGACTGGAAATAATGACACCGATATTTCTGTGATAAATCATTTCCAATTTCACCTTTGCTTAATGAATTCTTGGATCTGACCTAACAAGCAATGCATTAGGAATGATGGAACTAAAGGGATTTAAAATAGCACCAGGACCATATTTTGTGCATTTGTTTTTGCGATGTTCCAACATGCAATATACCATGTAACATAGTAAACTAAGTAATGTTTGTTTCTCCAAATAGTCCAAAATAACTTCTAATCTTTGTATCCAGAACAATAATTTATATAAAGAAAAGTTCAAATTAAGGTGTCTAATTTTGGTGGAACTTTAAGAATTGTGCTCTAGTCATAATTGCTGAATTTGTGCAAAATAGTTTCCATTTTCCATAAAGAAAAATTGTGGAGTTAGTGGGGATGAATCTGTATGCCCTGGTTGATTGAATTATATCAAAAAATAGTTTGGAAGAGATACAATTGAGTAGGTCCTTCATCATGTCAAAACAACAGGGACTGTTCAAAATTAGGTATTGAAAATGTTGCATGCATTCGTATGGACCAGATTGACACAATGTGTTAACAGTGGAAATTTTGTGAGGCACAAGTTGTTTGGACAGCAAACTTGTTCATGTTTCTAAACAAAAGAAATTCCGGTGAGAAGGAAAGATACATTGTATGTTGATAGTACTTCATGTGTAAAAAGAATAAGAGAGATCATCTTTTATTTAACTATTCAATTGCAGCAGAACTGCACTTAAACTCTGTCAGTTTGCTGGGAATTGAGGCTTTTTCTTAAATTGTCCAGAAGTTAGGTGGCTGTACATAACGGGGCCCTAGGGTGCTATGTTTTCATCATTGGAAATGATTTTGTATACAGAAAAAACAGTGTGTGCAGTTGCAATTGCCTTAACTTTTTTAATTTTATCTGTGTATGTTAAAGGATTGTCCTGGGGGACCTTCTCTGAAATTCATACCAATTTAAACTTTGTAATGTGGAAATGGTTTCTGCTCATGGAATGTTTTAACTCATAGGCAATGTTCTTAATGTCTTTCCTTGTAAAAAGACATTTCTGATATTTTGTTACCATAATAGGTCAACATAATTCATCATTTGGGCACTCTGAGAGCTTGCAAAGCTCTGATGTTTTTACACCTGAGGTACTGATGAAAGGATTTTTTTTTGGTACTATCTGTGAATTCACTTGTATTCTACTCGGTTACTTGGTCTTCAGTTAGTTTTCCTCACAACGATGTTTTAAATGTTTGCTTTTCTAGACTTATGATTGCAACAACCCAAAGGAGTCTGAATCTCCCAGGTTTCAAGCAATACTCCGTGTGACAAGTGCCCCTAGAAAGAGGTTTCCTGCTGATATCAAAAGTTTCTCCCATGAATTAAATTCCAAAGGTGTACGACCTTTCCCATTTTGGAAGCCTCGAGGGTTAAATAACTTGGAGGTAACGCATTAATTTGTGTTATATCTCCGCTAGATGGTGCAATGTGCTCTAGGAAGTTCGCCTCGAGATTAATTTTCTGGTTTTGTACAGGAGATCTTGGTTGTCATACGGGCAAAGTTTGACAAAGCAAAGGAAGAAGTGAATTCTGACCTGGCTGTCTTTGCAGCGGATCTGGTTGGAATTCTTGAAAAAAATGCGGATAGTCATCCTGAATGGCAGGAAACTATTGAAGACTTGTTGGTTTTGGCTCGAAGTTGTGCTATGACATCACCTGGAGAGTTCTGGCTTCAATGTGAAGGTATAGTCCAAGATTTGGATGATAGACGCCAAGAACTTCCTCCAGGAATACTGAAGCAGCTCCATACCCGAATGCTTTTCATCCTTACAAGGTGTACCAGATTGTTGCAATTCCACAAGGAAAGTGGGCTGGCTGAGGATGAAAATATTTTCCAGCTTCATCAGCTTAGGCTTTTGCAGTCTGCAGATAAACGCGTTCCTCCAGGTGTTGGTAGGGATGGAAAAATTTCTAGTGCTCCAAAGAAGGCAGCTTCGGCAAGGAAATCATACAGTCAAGAGCAGAAGGCTGCATCAGTAAGGAAATCATATAGTCAAGAGCAGTGTGCTTGGGGCAGAGAACAAGATATACTGCCAGGAAAATTCCTCTCTCTTGCCAATAACACTCCAAAGAGTGACGAATCTCCTACGGGAAGGAATCGGATGTCTTCTTGGAAGCCATTCACATCTCCTCCTGTAAAACATACAAAGGAAGTTGTTCCTCCAAGGGGGCAGAATGATGATAAGAATGAACCTTTGAAAACGTCAAATGACAGGAAAGGAGCTTCTGACGTGCTTTTGGCTGCTGCTAAAGCTTCTGAGCTTCCATTGGTCAAAGATTTGCATGAACATTCTACAAAGCACCAACACAAAATTTCTTGGGGTAACTGGGGTGATCAGCAGAATATTGCTGATGAGAGTTCAATAATTTGTCGCATTTGTGAGGAGGAAGTTCCAACTTTATATGTAGAAGACCATTCAAGAATTTGTGCAATTACAGATCGGTGTGATCAGATGTGTCTAAGTGTGAATGAGCGCTTGATCAGAATTTCTGAAACACTTGAGAAGATGATAGAATCCTTTTCACAGAAGGATATCCAACATGCAGTGGGAAGCCCAGACATTGCAAAAGTATCAAATTCCAGTGTGACCGAAGAATCTGATGTTCTCTCACCAAAACTAAGTGATTGGTCTCGGAGAGGGTCTGAGGACATGCTCGATTTCTTTCCTGAAGCTGATAATTCTATTTTTATGGATGACATGAAGGGTTTACCTTCCATGTCATGTAAAACCCGTTTTGGTCCCAAGTCTGATCAGGGAATGGCCACATCATCAGCTGGTAGCATGACTCCTAGATCTCCATTATTGACACCAAGGAATAGTCAGATAGACTTGCTTTTGGCAGGGAAGAGTGCCTTTTCCGAGCATGATGATCTTCCACAGGTTCTTGTCTACTTTACTTTGTTTCTTCCTATTGATAAATCGGTTATGGGTCCTGTCCTTGAAACCAGCATCTTAAAGAAAAGGGGTTAACCACTGTGTTTTAGGATTTAAAAGAACTACTTACTCCTTTACTATTGAGAGGGTGTGTCTCATCAGTATTATAATGCTTGGCTTTCTTTTTATAATGAAATTTCATCCTAAATATTGGTCATGTACTAAATGCAAAATGAAGTTCTATGCAATTGTGTAAGCTTTCAGAGAAGACAAAAGAGAAAATGTAATAATAATATTCTTAAGGCAGCTCAAAGCACCTTAAATGCATGAAAGATGGATTCTTTGTGGCCTTATTGCGGTTCTTGCTGACATGAATTGATTACTTTTTGTTCAAAGTTTTATTTTTTGAGGTGTGTGTCTGTCTAAAAGTCCTTTTATATGATGCAGCTGAATGAACTTGCCGATATTGCAAGATGTGTAGCAACTATGCCATTGGAGGATGATCGCGCCATATCCTATTTGCTAACTTGTCTTGAAGACTTGAGGGTTGTCATTGACAGGAGAAAGTTTGATGCTCTTACGGTGGAGACTTTTGGGACACGAATTGAGAAGCTTATTCGGTGAGTATTATGTGTTAATATTTTTTGCGAGTTTTATGCCAAAATATGCAAAGAACATCCATGAATTACAAAGTTTGGATATAGCTTTCCAATGAAAGTTTGGGTGCATTTGTTTTGGATAATTTCCAAAATTTGAATTTTGATTGAAAGTTAATTGATTACCACTCTGTTCTTCTTTCTTCATGTGCAGAGAGAAGTATTTGCAGCTCTGTGAGCTAGTGGGAGATGAGAAGGTTGATATAACAAATACTGTAATTGATGAAGATGCTCCTCTGGAAGATGATGTTGTTCGAAGCTTGAGAACAAGTCCCACACATCCTTCTAAGGATCGTACCTCCATAGATGACTTCGTGATAATAAAACCAATAAGTCGTGGTGCCTTTGGACGGGTGTTTTTAGCTAAAAAGAGAACAACTGGAGATCTTTTTGCCATAAAGGTACCAATGTTTGATGATGTGGTTTTAATTTCCTTTTCTGTTCTGACTTTTTGCTTCATTATATTTACTATTTGCTTTTTGTTCTTTGAAAAATTTCCTTTGATTGGACAAAATTTATGTAAATTTGTGTTCAATCAACTATATTATGAAGCTCATGGGACCTTGTAGTCAAATGGTGCTTCTCACCTCTTGTAGAACGAGATCACTAATAGTCCCACCAAAGCAGATTTCCTTAATTAAGACGGAGCAGGTTGAGATCGTGGTATTGCGGTTAGGCCCGGTGGGCTTTGTACCAAATAATAAACAGTGATTTTTATGTGTTGATGGTGGTCCTTCAAGTTTATATAAAGAGCAAGACAGGAGACAAAAGATCTCTTGAATTCCAGCAGGAATATTTATGAGCACTTTTTATAGAGAATTTTAAGGAAACCGTGTGATTTGACTTTGAGGGCTGGCTTTCATAACGATGCTTGTTTCAAAAGTTCAGAATGAAAAATCTCCCTTTTGTCAATATTATAACTCTTGTTTCTTAATTAATTGTGTAATCTGAGCAGATGAAATTTTAGACAAAATGCTTGTGCAGGTGTGCGTGTTAGCAAACCTTTTGTTTGTGTTGTGGTGGTTCTTCCTCTTGTTGATTGTCCCATGCTTGTCTGTTTTCAACACTTGCTTAAAAGGGGGTTGGATCTGAGTTGATTGTATACTTTGCATTTGCAACAGGTTCTTAAAAAGGCTGATATGATCCGCAAGAATGCAGTTGAAAGTATACTAGCTGAACGAGATATTTTAATTTCAGTCCGCAATCCCTTTGTGGTGAGCAGGTCTAGCTTGCAAAGCATTTTGGCATGCCATGAGAAATTCATTTCCATTCTGACATAAAAGTGTAATTTTTCAGGTTCGCTTCTTCTATTCATTTACTTGTCGTGAGAATTTGTATCTTGTGATGGAGTATTTGAATGGTGGCGACTTGTATTCATTGTTGAGAAATCTGGGCTGCTTAGATGAAGATGTTGCTAGGGTATACATTGCAGAAGTTGTAAGTTTTAATTTTTCTTCTTTTGCAAATACTTTTACTGCTTGTGGTGCAGTTTGTAAATCTGATTATTATTGCTTTCAAGGTACTTGCTTTGGAATATTTACACTCACTGCATGTAGTTCATCGTGATTTGAAGCCTGATAATTTGTTGATTGCACATGATGGGCACATCAAGGTAGCTCCCTTTCTTTGTTTTTATTTTATTTTTCCTGCTATTTCTTTTCAACATCTAGACATCTACTCTTTTTATTGCATACATTTTGCTTCTTCTTTGACCATGTTTTGATATTTAATTTCTATATGCCCTTGTCTAACTAAGGTGTACATTCTTTGTAAACAGTTGACAGACTTTGGTCTTTCCAAGGTTGGTCTCATCAATAGCACTGATGATTTATCTGGTCCAGCTGTTAGTGGGACATCCATGCTTGTGGATGATGAACCTCAACTATCCACTTCTGAAAATCAGCGAGAAAGGCGGAAGAAACGTTCTGCTGTGGGTACACCTGATTATCTGGCACCAGAGATACTTTTGGGAACGGGACATGGTTTGTATACCTTGTTTTAGCTACAAATGCCGTTATTTAATTTTTATGGTGATGCAATAATAGGTTAAACAAAAATGTATGTTTGGCAATGCTAACCTTTTTGTTTAATTGCATTGAAATGCCTGAAACAATAAACTATTATTTGCAATTTTCCTCAGGAACAACTGCTGATTGGTGGTCTGTGGGTGTTATTTTATTTGAACTGATTGTCGGTATTCCACCCTTCAATGCAGAGCATCCCCAGGTTATCTCCCTAATTCTCTATACTATCTCGTTCTGCATGTTGTTGCTATGCTCTCTCTTCGACTTTTCTCTTGGTGAATTGTTTTCCTTTTCATTTTCTTTTGCATACTTCTTTTAATTTATTTTAGCAGCATTGAAGTATTGAAAAAACTCATAGGGCATAAGGGGCATGATGACTTGACGTCATCCTCACCTTCCTCCGGCTTATCACCGGCAGTCTGTTCAGGGTTCCAAACTCAACGGTGGCAACTAAACACGAGGGTTGCGCTCGTTGCGGGACTTAACCCAACACCTTACGGCACGAGCTGACGACAGCCATGCACCACCTGTGTCCGCGTTCCCGAAGGCACCCCTCTCTTTCAAGAGGATTCGCGGCATGTCAAGCCCTGGTAAGGTTCTTCGCTTTGCATCGAATTAAACCACATGCTCCACCGCTTGTGCGGGCCCCCGTCAATTCCTTTGAGTTTCATTCTTGCGAATGTACTCCCCAAGATACTAGATTACCTAGTATAAAAGATTTCAAAATCATCACAAACCTCCTTTTTTCTTTTCTATTGCAAAATACTAGATTATTTTTATTTATTCTCTGAACAACAAGTTAGTGGCCTTTTCATGCTCAGGATTTATGAACTGAAAAGGCTTTTCAGAGGAAGATTTTACTTTTTTGTTGAGGTTAACAATAGTAGTGCAATCTCATTTAGGTCAATCCCAAAATTAGAAGTAGGAGTTTCTATATGAACAAGGAGTTTCTATATAAACATCTTATATGTTCTTTACTAGTCAGATTGGAATGCAATATTTTCAAAGAACTTTCCAGGGAATATGCTCTTTGTGATTGTGAGATGCAATCAGTGTTAGGTCTGACTCTTAGGAACCGAGGTGTGATGCTTGTGTTTCGTTTTCTAGATGTTATTCCTGGAGCTTCTTTAAATTCTAATATTTACTGCAGAGAAATTTCAGCAACTAGACTTGGATTATTTGAGCCACACAAACACTAGTATTCCCTCAAACACTATACATCTATTCTAAATCCAATTTTCAAATGTTGAATTCCTTTCTTCTTTTACCTAGACCAAAAAATCCACAGTTTTGCCAAAGCCTGGCCTACTATAGTGCTTTGGTAGAATGGAAATTCAGTTATGTCCTGCACTGGGTGAGGCATTGGGTTAAAATTTGCTCAGAGTCAGTAACAACAGCAGAGGAGGAGAATTCTCATTTCTGACTACAGCTCATGATAAGTGCAGGAGGGAGGTGGAAGGTGTTGAACGAATAGCTACTAGTAGGCAGTAGGTGTGACCGATTCTGAGAACATTTGAAGTTCATCAGATAATTATTTAAGACATAAAGTAGAACAGTTCTCCGTAGATTTTATCTTGTTTCATCAGTACTTAGTAATATTGTGATTTTGAGGAAATACAAAAACTTGAAAAGGATTATTACTAGGTAGTATAATTTAGGTTTATTGTCTCAGTTGGATATTTACTGTATATGGAGGCAATCTACCGAGGCTTATTTTTACAAGGCCAATAAATTTGGATTAAAAAAATATTGCTGGAGATCTGGTTAGGTGAGCATATAACTGAAATCATGCAAGGGCAATTCCAATTGTTTAGCACTAAGCAATGGTGCTGCATTTGCAACAGCACCATTGTCTGCAAGGTAAAATTTTACAGGTATTGATTTTGGCAATATACATCCATCAATGCTCCACTTCTATTGCCATATTTTAAAATTCCCAATTCTACCCCTATATTTTTCTAAAAGCTCTCAATTTGCCATTTACTGTAAATAACTGATGAGAATTTCACTTTTTTCATATTTTCTTCTTCCTTTTCTATTTTTCTAAAAGCTCTCAATTTGCCATTTACTGTAAATAACCGATGAGAATTTCACTTTTTTCATATTTTCTTCTTCCTTTTCTATTTTTCTAAAAGCTCTCAATTTGCCATTTACTGTAAATAACCGATGAGAATTTCACTTTTTTCATATTTTCTTCTTCCTTTTCTATTTTCTTACTTTTCTCACTTTTTTCCTCAAATCTCCATGCATGTTATAGTTATCTCACAAAATAATTTAAAAACCTAAATTAGAGGCATGGAAGTGGAACATGGATGAATCTATAGGGGAAAATGAAGTTATTAAAATTTTAATTTCCTGATGAATCTGCAAGAAATTGTTGCTCTACGTTGGTTGGTGATGCCTGACATGTTTGGAGATTTGCTGCTAATTTAAGCCTTGGGTGGCCTGAGATGATAGTGTGTGACAACTCATTTAGATGCGCGTGGGTGGACTGAGATAGTGCATGACAAGCTATGTAGTTGTTTATACTTTTGAATTTCTGTGTATACATGTTAGGCTTCTCTGCTGCCTGACTGTGCCTATAGGGATTTGGTGTCTACTTACATGCTGGACATGAGCCAGGGTTGGTTGCAAAGTTATTTCAAACATTAAGTCATACAACTAATAAAGTCAAATATGTGAGTATTTACTCGGGTGGATGGGGGTATTTTGGATCGTCTGGTGCAGTGCAAGTACCCTTTCTCTTTTGCTTAATCAGTTACCTTTTCTTATTTGGTGGAATGCCTTTCTGGAAAGTTATTTTCAATGATAGCTTGCAATACCTTTTGGAATTTATTATATTTTTTTCCCATGATTTGCATTTTAAATTTCAGTTCCCTTTCTGTTGCTGCATTCTTATGTTCTATTTTGCTTCTAGACAATATTTGATAATATTCTCAACCGTAACATACCTTGGCCCCGGGTGCCTGAAGAAATGAGTCCTGAAGCACAGGATCTAATTGATAGGTAAGAGAGTTTGTCTAGTTATTATAAATGGTTATCCAATTAGTTTTGTTATTGAAATGTATACTTTGTGTGATTAATTTTATCATCATTGATGATAAGGATGCATCCATCTCAACTGATTTGTCGTCAATACAATCCCTTGGGATATTTTTGGTATTTGACGAGACCTGAATTTGGAGTCTTTGTTATCTATTTTGTATTCTGCTGATCTTTATTTGCATGATATACTACTGAAAATTAGATTTCCTTAGGTAGAGTTTTGGATTATGAATTGATAGATATTTTTCAGTCTAAAGTGACTAATACTACTCGTCTCCAGATTATTAACTGAAGTTCCTGACCAGAGACTTGGAGCTGGAGGAGCGTCAGAGGTGAACTTAGTTTGCATTTCTAGTTTTTATTTTCAGCCTGTTCATATTCACGCATTTATTGCATTCTACCTTGATAATAAATGCAGAACTTGTGATCCAGGTGAAGCAGCATATATTCTTTAAAGATATAAACTGGGACACACTTGCTAGGCAGAAGGTGTGATGATTCTTCCATGAATATAATAAATATGACCTTCTGCAGTCTTACAACATGGATTATAGATTGACTGCCTTTTTTGCATCAATCTTTCAGGCTGCATTTGTGCCCAGTTCAGAGAGTGCACTAGATACAAGCTACTTCACAAGTCGATACTCGTGGAATACTTCAGATGACCCAAATTATCCAGCCAGTGACTTTGAAGATTCAAGTGATTCTGATAGCTTGAGTGGCAGCAGTAGCTGCTTAAGCCATCGCCATGATGAAGTGGTAAAACATCACAATTTGAAATTTGTGTGTTTTCCCCTGCATATATTGCAAAAGTGACTCACCTCTTGGGCAATATTGATGAACAGGGAGATGAATGTGGAGGTCTTGCTGAATTCGAGTCTGGTTCGTGTGTCAATTACTCCTTCAGTAATTTTTCATTTAAGGTATTTTCATTCCCCTAAACTGGAGTGTTGTATCCTTGGTTTATACACAATCTGAACGTTTGAGATGCTTTTGGCACTAAGGGGAAGAAAGTTTCTGATTCCATATGAAACTTTTCTATCCAAAAATACTGTTAAAAGTTAAACTTGGTGTTAGATAGCACTTACAATCATAATATATGCAATGTGATTTTATGGCTTTAGGTTGAATTGATATGGAATCAAAGTTTGTTCATGAACTATAAATAATTATGTGCTCAATGGGGGGAAGATTGATAGCTAACTTTTGGCTGGTCCCTGATAAAATGCTCTGCAGGGAAGAATTTTTCATCATGCTTTTAAATAATGTTTCGCACATGGATTATTTGTTCTTAGTTAAGTCAGCAATTATGTAATAGGTTAAATGGACTGTGGTGGGTCATTGCCATATCATACCCTCAATGTTTATTTCGCTATTTTTCATGGGATGATTTGTGGTATATTTATTCCTTTACCAGCGTGTTGTATCAATTACTGTATTCTCACTTTTTTATTTTTTTTCCCTTGTTTTAGAATCTCTCCCAGCTTGCATCAATCAACTATGATCTTCTCTCCAAGGGTTGGAAGGACGATCCATCAACAACTAATTCATGACCATTGATCTCCTTGGTCAAAAGCCAGAAGAATTGTGTTCCTTGGCATTAAATCACTTTGAACATTTATGGGTGTCTGATTTGCCAGTGTTATTTATATACCCTGTACATGTAATTGCTCTAGTTAGTGTTTTTTCTCCACATTGCATCTTTCCATTTGTTCTTTCATCTGTCATATGGTAATTTGTTTTTCCTGACACTTGCAGACATAGAAGAAAGTTGAAGACTGAAACTGCTTCGGGATGTGCTCTTTATTCAGTGTAGGTAATAGATTCACACTGTTGGGGTTCGATTTTATTTGTTTAGTTGAGCTGAAGAATAATAGTATGCCATAATTTAAATGCCACAGTGATGGTCTATACTCTTGATGTGTGGTGTACTTTTTGTGATTTTCACCTCGTATCAATGAAAGGAACGCATCCCCATGTTGTAAGTTAGTGTGATATGAATTTCAAACTTGCAAGTTTCTTTGTCCATTAGTTTAATCCAAGACAGGTCAGAAGTTAGATTGGTCTGAATCTATGGTTAAAACCACCAGTCCTTGTACCTGCATTATTCCCACCAAATTTTTTCCTCGCGTGATATAATGAAAACTCCTGGCAGTCTTAGCCGGATCAGCTAGTGCATCTCTGATGCATGGAGGATAAAAATGTGGGCTCTATTTTTGAAAATGAGAACTGGTTTTCATCACTTTGTTTAATTCAATTAAATGATAGGGAAGAAAGAAAAAAAAGTATATGAGGCCTTAGCTGAGTCCTATATTGTACATGCTGTGTGGTGGCTACACTTCAGATTCATACTAATAATGTTGGTTAGAGTCTATATTGTCCACGATCCACATCCATTTCTAGAATGAGACCCAGCTACCGACTAAATTACAGCAGAAGATCATCCGTTCAGTCTAGTTGTCAAAACTTTGAGAAGAGAGGAGAGTGATTGTTAAGAATTGTGAATCTTTCAATGCATGATGATACGTTTGTGTAGTGGAGATGACTTCAAGCATGACGTATAAAAATACGTTGTCTTTTCTCTCAAGTCTCCAACAGAACAAGGACCCGCATTATTTTGTTAGACCAAAGTGCCGGAAAGTAGTTTACTCGGTAATCGGATTTTACATTTGATGTTCCAATTATGAAGGTGAGCTTTGAAATATGGTGTTAGTGATTAGGAATCTCTTTCCATTTTGTTACAAGCTTGGAAGGTAGTGACGTGGAGAAGAAGTCTCTTATGTAACTTGCTTAAGTTCTTTCTATTCTCGTCCTCTACTTCTCAACCTTTCTATCTCATTAAAACCTCTTTGTTAAGATCGAGTCTTAACAAATTGGTATCAGAGCCTCCTTGAATCCAAGGCTATTACAACAGTAACAATGACTTGCTTAAAAATGGTGGAAAACAAGGTTAGAGCATGGAAGACAACTAGATGAGAGAATACAAGTTTTTTCATCAGGAATTGCAAGATTTCATAGCAGACAGCTAGAGACAGTGGCAAGAATAAGCCAAGTCAATGAACAATTAAAGGCACAACTAAGATCGGAAGGGAAGCAGAAAGCGGTGGCTGGAATCAAGTCAACACCAGAGGGATGGTGCGTCTGTACCAGAATCAAAATCTAGAGAAAAATGTGGGAATCAATGAAAGCCATCGGGGTGGGTATAATGTAGTTAAAACATAAGGGTAGAAATTGCTCGACTTTACTTGGAAGGCAAGGCAGAAGTATGGTTTAAAGGATTTTTCTTAGGAGACCATGACTTGACAAATTAGGAGATTGTTCGATGCTCTTGTACCAGATTTGGCAGCAGATAAGATGTGTTTTAATGATTTGATGAGAGAAAAGGTAGCTAAAACAACTCATGATTCTTGTATAAGGGGCCATGCTGGGATACAAAACTCTTACAGGAGATTAAAGACTGTTTTATTGGCATTTAATGAAGAAAATGGTGGTGTAGAAGTGTGATATATATAAACAAGCTAAAATGGAGAGGGTGGCCAATCTTAGACTTGTGCAACCATCACCGGTACCAACGGGAGTTTTGAGAGATATTACAATGGATTTTGTGGAAGGATTTCCAAAATCGGAGTAAATATATCATATTGGTTATTGAAAAATAATGAAAAGATAAAAAAAGAATTTGTGATAGGAGATTGAGTGTTCTTAAAGCTACAACCATACAAGCAAACAATTGTGATCCTATGGAGGAATATGAAGCTGAATCCATGTTATTTTGGTCCATATAAAATTATTCATAAAATTAGAGTTGTGGATAAACTATTATTTCCTACAATAACCAATATACATTTAGTCTTTTCATGTTTCTTTGTTTAAAAAGAAAATTGAATGTAAAGCAATGGTCTTCTTGTTTTACTTCTCAATCTTTTTTTTATTAAAATATCTTTGTTAAGATTGAGTCTTAACATATTTTCATTCTAAATGCATTTTTATGATAGCATCAATGTTTTATTTTGTAACACACACACTTAGTCTTATAATGGATTTATCTTATTGAAATGTGAATTTAGTCTCTAAAAATCCATCTTGATTGTCAAATAAAGAAATTAAAACAACCTGAAACTCCTAGGAAAAAGATTATAGCTCCAGACCCATGAACACTTTTCGTTGGAATAGTGTAGGTGATTTTGGCTCTCTATTAAAAAAAAAAATTACACTAACTTCAAAGTGCAATGAAGTCTTTTCACATAGTCTATTTTTCATTTCTAATTTAATTGGGAAAAAAATAAGTTTTTTCTTATATTAATTGCATAGTGAAGAGATATTTTTTTGTTTACAAGATAGTTTTTTTTTGTAATTATAATTTAAGTTGAGGGGTAATTTGGTGTTTGATCAAATATAATAAATAATAAATAATTAAAATGCATAATGAAATTATCAAAATACCTATAAAAAAATTAAAACTTGAATCTTTTTACAATAATTTTTAGTATTTATCAAGTTACCGTAGGGGCAATTTCATATTTGGCTAAAAACAAAAAAAATGGGCGCATGTGTATTGAACTTTATATGTGTGGGAGGCACTTGTGCTTTTTAAATGGCGCGTATGGCAACTCCTAGCATTTAAAAATATTTGTCTATCATGGTATTAGAAGAGCTGATATGTCCCCTTCCTGTTGATGTGATGTGTGTCTTTAATAATGGTTTGATTTGATGTTGGTAAACCTCTCTTTCTTTTTTGTTTTCTTTTCTCTCTCATCCCTGAAAATTATAGCTTTACCTTTATTTTTAATCATTATTCTTTTAATCTCTAATTTGGTTTTGACTTTTTTTTATAGAAGTTTTATTTGTTTTTAATTTCATCATTCATTTTTAATTTACTAAATATTATATTTTTCAATTTAATCCTTATTTTTTTATTTCTATTTTTTTTGTTTGTTTTTTTGTATAAGTTTTATTAATTTTTTATTTCATCTTTCAATTCAAATTGATGGTATTATGTTTTCCAATTCGGTCCTTATTGTTTTATTTTTAATTTTTTTTCTTGGTTTTTTTTCTAAAAGTTATTATTCTTTTCAATTTCATCATCCAATCAAAACATTTTTTTATTTTGTATGTCAATTTTGATCCTTATTTTTAAAAAAAATTTATCATTTTTTTAAATTGATTTTTCTTTTCAATTTCACTCTTCAATAAAAAATAATTTTATTTTTCAATCGTAATCCTCATTCTTTTAGTTGTTTTTTAATCCTTTTGTATAATTATAATTTTTTCTCAATTTTATCCTTCAATATTTGATTGATTGAGAATTAAACTTCATAGTTTCTTCGAATTAGGTGCTTCAAGTCTAATGACTCAGCTTATGAGTTTGAAAAGTTAACATGTTTTTTTTAAAAAAAAAATAGCTTTATAATCCTTTTTATTTTTTTTATCAAGTTATTCAAATCTCATGTTCTAGGTTGCAAGTTTGGAGGGATATCCCATGCTAGCTTGGACTTGATTGTCAAGATTGTAAGTTTATCATGCTAGCTAGGGTTTATAGATAACTATTTTTGTGTCCTTTTTTACCTTGTTTTGTTCTGCTATATTTAATAGTTGTGGATTGATTTATTTTTGTTTCCTATTTTTTCATCTAATTGAATTAAAATTATTTTATTTGACCCAAACAGGTTTATGATCCAAATCATGTATTTCTTAAAAAATAAAAATACATTTGCAATAGTTAGATATCTCTTTTGTTTGTAAAAAAAAATAATATGTCTTCCTTTTTACTTGGTGAAGGTGAAAGAAGGTACAGAAACCCTAGGCACAAAATATGGAAGAGTTATTATGCAAGGATGATTTATAGAGAAGTTTTACTTGTTCAAGAAATAACTTCTAACTAGTATATTGGTATGTGCTCTACAGCGGGTCAATATTGTTTTATTTTTTTTAAATGTGAAAAAATATATTAAGAGTATGAAGAATATTTTTATAGTACTATTAAACCTTACAAAGTGTATTAATTTTTAATTCTCCGTTCAACTCTTTTCCAAACCTAAGATACCTAGGTCTAACAGTTATGTCAAACCCAAGCACTGTGAGTTTTGTAGTCATGCCAGACCCATTATACTTGGATCTGACAACCACGCTAGACTCAAACATAGTTGTTAGACCCAATCGCGAGTCTAACATTTTTTTCGAGCATAGCCTTGCGTGGGTCAACCCGAGAAAATAAAAAAAATATTTGAGATTTTAATATTTCATATGAAAAAAATTAAGAATCAATTCATGTGGATATGAGCTAAAAGATTATTTCAAAAAGTTTTTTATCCTACATTGAAAAAATATTATCTTATCCTATTAAATGAAAGTATTTAAACTAAAAATATTTTTTTATTCCACATTGAAAAAACACAACCTTATAATAAATTCTGATAATTAGATCATGCAACAACATCTCAGATTTAAAAAAGCATGAACCTTTTAAAAAACTGTCTAACATTTGGATGAAAACATAAAATTAATATTTTTATTCGTAATGCATACAAAAAAAAAATTTTATTTTTGAAGACTTGAAGTAAATCATTTAGAACTCAATATTTTTTTTGTTATTTCCTCTTCAAATATAACAATTTTATAAAATAAGTTACATAAACAAAAAAGAGTTTACAATTAAGTTCTACTACATATAAATGAAAAACTTTGCTTGAATGAGGTAGTGTCTGTTTTTGCAATTCAGTTGTGCTTTTAAAAAAAATTAAATTTTTTAACTTAGACGCGTAGGTTTGACATGGCTATCAAGCTTGATTTGACAAACAACAAATAAATAAATCAATCGTGCATTTTATTTGTCGAGAGAGAAAAGAAAAAAAAAACAAATAATCTATCACCAATGACAATTCAACTATTATCTGTCTATATGTACTACACTATATGAAAGAAGACACAACTGCTCATTTAGTGAGTTGGCGGATAATTAGATTTGGCCACCAAAAAGTATCACACACGCATTTTTAATGGTGGTTATGCCACCTATTCACTATAAAAGAAGAGAAAGTCAAATAAACATTTCATAAAAATATAAAAAATAAAAAATAAAATTATTATTATAATTTATAGTAAAAGATCTTTTGATTTATAATAATTTTTTTTATACCATTTAGTTTTTATTATAATTATAAGAAAAATAGATATAAAGACTATGATTTCTTTTTATTATTTAGTTTTTGATATAATTATAAGAAAGATAAATATAAAGAATATGAGAGATTCTTATATATTTTAGTATGATTGAATATGATTTATTTATTTATTTATTTATTTTGCATCCATCCCTATTACATCGTTATTGTAAAGCATTAGTAATCATGGTTTGAGTATCCTGAATTTTTTAAAAGCATTATCACCGTCTGCAACCTCACTGAACCCTTCTTCTTTACTGTCGAGCTGTAATAACAGATAACTCTTGCCCCCTCATTTGTGAATCATGATGCCAGTTTGACACTGTGATTTTCTTTCGACGGGATAGACCTGAATTTTCTTTTGATGTGACAAAATGACGCTGATATTTAATTAATGGCTGAGACAGAGGTCATAGGATGTATACTGACATGATGGCTACGTAGCAAGAAATATCAGACATTAAACTGGTGGGGTATGCTAGAAATGCCATGGCTGCCACTGTAAATGGAGGGCTGTGCCTTTCTTCTTGCAAACCACTTGTAACGGCAAGATTCGTGTTCTAAAGGGTTTCTTTACCCAAGAAAAACCTGTCTGTAAGAACAGTTTTCAGGTAAATTAAGCGCATTTTAAAACTCTATAATAACATAATTTAATGCAATGTAGAAGCCGATAAAACTAAGCCCAAGAAGAACAGTTTTGTTTTTTTGGCTCTCCAGTTACAACACTAATCAAGTACAGCCTCGAGAAGAGCCACAGAGAGGTTGCTTTCTCAAGAAAAAGAGAACGAATGCCAAGTTGCATAGGACAACATGACAAGGTACGATTTTTTATTTTTATTTTTTATAGCTAGTGTGTGAGTGTATTATCATTTGCTTAATCTCAAACAAAATAGTTGTTTCTTGGTGTTAATTTATCCTTTTAGACTTGGATTAGCTCCCTGGATGATAAAATGTGGGGTATCAGTTTTTATTTATTTATTTATTATTTTCAGATTCAATCTAAAAGTTAATTTAAAAAAGAAATAACATTGGATCAACAATTAATATTAAAATGCAACATATGTCTCTTTATTTTTTTTATGTTGAGTTTGGTCAAGCCAACAAGATTGCTAAAACCTTTGCTGGATGGATCATATTTTGCTCAGGTTAGTATTTAGGTCAATTCAACTAGAAATTTAATTTAAATTACATTTTAAATTTTAAATTTCTTGAATCAACTAATCATATCAGATCAGGTAAAAACTATAAGTTTTTTTTTAATTGTCAGACTTGTTTGCTCAAGGGTAATTTAGTATTAATTTCAATTTTTTTATTTGTATTAACAAATGTGAAACAATTGGTAATTGGGTTGTCAAAATATTTCAAAACTAAATAAGCTATAAATTTGTGATAGTGGTTGCTTATTATTTATTTTTCTCCAACAAAAAATCCAAAACAATAATTTTAGTTTAGTTTAGTTTCTTTTTTCAAATTGAAAACAAGAATAAAACCCTAAATAAATAAATAAAGTTTGAGTGTTAATGTCTATTTTCGTACTTGCCTTTTTTTTCCTTTTCAAAAAACAGGAGGCCCCATGAAATTTGGATAGCCCTTTTCAGTTTCCAAATACACATTCTAATCACTAAGAAATATGAACCTGAATCTCCAATCAAAAGCGTTGCTGTGACTTGAATGAAAACGAATGTCACATATCACCCACCAAGCCGATGCTCTGCCCCCCCTCTATTCAATTATTAAGATTATTTTTTTTATTAATTTATATATGAATCAAGTTTAAATTCTTGTTTCTAAAATTTTTAAAAATATATCCTTCAATGTATTTAAGATTTTTTAAAAAAAAAATTAACTATAAATTTTAAATTTATTATATTTTGAATAAAATCACTTCATTGGGCATCAAACCTTTATAGTAATATTCGGTTATCGAAATAAAAAAGAAAAATGAGAATAAAGAAGATGTTTCATATACTCTTCATTTAAAAAAGATAGTACTTCACTTTAGAAGATAAATTTATATTTATATTTATATCTCTTTAACTAAATATATTTTTATTTATTCTTTTTATATAGAGACACTAATCAAGCGCAAATTATTGTACTTTGACTTAACATATAACATCAATGACAAAGATCAATGAAGTTATGGAGTCAACAAAATTTTAAAAGATCCTTTTTTATTTATTTATTTTTGTTTTATATACAGAGTATTTTGATCAGCATGTGCACGCCAAACTGAATCTCCATATTCCAAACAAGACTTACAAAGCATGACTTACATCTTACAGTCATGACCATCAGTACTATTGGGTGAGAAAATCGAACGGAATAGCATATAGAATGCCTCCTCTGCTTGACCAACTCTACGAGGGCAGTTCTGAAGAAAGACGAAGAACAGGACAGCGCAGCACAAGGCAACGAGACAAACAAATCCCATTTTAGAAAATGGAAGGTCTATCCATCTTCTTCTCCACTTCTTCTTTTGTTTTAATCTTGTTGATAAGGACTTTTTAGGCCATGGATGCCTATGAAGTTCAACAACATCCCATCTCATTATAGGACCACAATATTAGACTGCTCTGCTTTTTACAGCTGACCCCCGCTATTTATATCCAAGTGTAACAACAATCTTCATTTAAAATCTTTTTCTTATTTAGAAATAAATTAAAATAATATTTTTTTATTTTTAAAAAATTATTTTTATTGAAATGTGGTTATGTGTAACTCCACATGCCTTTAGCAGATGAGGGCCATGGCTAAGAGAGTTAACATTACCAAAGAATCAGGGTAGCTTTAAAATGAAGCCATATCGAAGCGAGAGAGATGAGAGTCACCTGAAGAAACATTAGAAAACCCTTTAAAAGTAACCAAAACATCTCGATCTAAACAGATAAAAAGCTGCATCAAAAGTAAAAGAAAAAGTGAAAGCAAGAATAATAATTACAACCACCACCATCCATCCACCCAACAACAAGAGGAAATAGAACAGATATCTATCCACCCCAGTATTTATGGAGGAAAAGGAGGAAAAATTAGTACAATGGGGATGAGGGGCAGGAGGATAAAAAAAAAAAAAGAGAACATGACAGTTGGCTCCTAATGAATGATGACCCGATCAAACATATAATCAAACACCAGAATAAAAATGATAATTATGGGCATAAACAAAGCAAGGAGGATCCTTCTACAATACATGGTTTGATGTAGCCAGCTCATCGAGAAGAGTTATATTCTGCATCATTGCTTGGTTCAGGCTGTAGGCCGTGATGTTCCCGCAGGCTGGACTGACATAGCTCCTCGATCCTCCTTGTTACTGCGGACATTGATGGGCGATTGTCAGGGTATTGGGCGGCACAATCTATTCCAAGCTGCAAGAGCTGAACCATCTCTTCCTCAACATTCTGGTATCTGACGAGCTCAAGATCAAATACCTCTGAAGTCCATTCCTCTCGAACTATAGACTGAACCCATCTCGGAAGGTCCACGCCCTCCTCATTCAAAAGGGCATGGGCGGGGGCCTTCCCGGTCAGCAGCTCCAACAGCAACACACCAAAGCTATATACATCAGCCTTCTGAGAAACCTTGCGAGGGTCAGTTACCTCAGGTGCTCGGTAACCAGCAACTCGGTTAGGAGTGGAGGGAGGACCAACAAGGTGGGCAAGCCCAAAATCAGATACCCGGGCATCATATGATTGAGTAAGAAGGATATTAGATGACTTGATGTTTCCGTGGGAAACATTGGGACCTTGAGAATGTAGGTATTCAATGCCACGGGCAGCCGCAAGGGCAATGCCAGACCTGATTTTCCAGTTCAATGGAGTCCTACCAGCTCCCTTGTTTCCTGTGGTAAAATGTATCAGAAGAAATGATGGGAAACGCTACATGAAGCAGAACAAATACACCTCTCTAGGTTAATAGATTGATAGTACAGCTCATAATCAATTTTGTTGATCGTTGCCCATTCTTTACCAAACCAAAGCATGTCCAGATTGTTCACCAAGAAAATATAATAAGGTTACAAACCACAAAATTATTGCTTGCAAACATGACAACTCAATCATCATGAAAAAGATCACAGGGAACGTATAGCTAGATAACTCCTACTGAAGAGAATAATTGAGACCATCTATTATTGACTGGAAGTAAATTTCAAACAAGAAATGACAAAACGTGTTGACTTCTACTCATTTAACATTACCTACTTGGTTTGCTCAGGAAACAAGCAAATTTAAGCACCGTCCAGACAATTAGGGAGAAAACAGTGTTAGCTATTTTTGACTCAGTTCATCATTATCCTGGCAGATGGATTCAGTTGAAAAAAATCACCATCGATATCAGACACGCAAAAAAAGATAAATATAATTCTACAAAAAAAAAATCTTCAGTGATTATCTCCAAAGGCAACGCACCATAGAAATCTCAGCAATCATTCACCAATAAGCAAATCCAAAAAGGGAGATCATTATATGAACCAACAAAAAAGAAACAAAAATATCTAAGCCAAAAATTGAGAAATACTCACCATGCAAAAGTGCAGACAAGCTTCCCATTGACATGTAATCATAAACAAGAAGCTTCTCATCTCTACTATAATAGTAAGCTCTCAATGGAACCAAATTCTCATGATCCATAGCACCCACAGTCTCGATCTTCTCCCTAAATTCTATCTCAGAAATTGTCACATCCCTCAACCTCTTCACAGCCACCACAGTTCCCATCTCCAAAACTGCCTTGTAAGCCGTCCCAAACGTACCTTTCCCCAAGACCTCTGCAGAGGCTCTCAACAAATCTTCTAAATCAAACACCCTTGGTGCCTTGCCGAAAAACACTAACTTTTTGGCACCACCACTATTCAAGTCCCCACCTTTACCATTACCCACCATTGCAGCAGCCGCGGAGGCGGCCACAGAATACCCATTTCCATACCCTCCACCATTTTCCGCCTCGACAATTGGCTTATCCCCTTGAATCTCCATCTCTTGTTGTTTAATCGATGCAATGTCAATCGATCTTGACTTACTACTACTCTTCTTTCTACACAAAAACATCAAAATCAAAACAATCAACAACAACCCCACTATAGACCCAATCACAATACCTGCAATTGCACCACCAGACAACTTCTTCCTCTTACCGTCTCCACCACCATTTGGTGTACTAGGCACCACAATAGCCCCCCCGCTATCTTTACAATCAGGAAGAGGCTTCCCACATAAAGAAGTACCCCCAAAAGAACTAGGTCCAAAACCCTTAAATATATCAGGTATAGACCCATTTAACAAATTATTACTTACATTAAACTGCTTTAGTTTCTCCAGCTTCAAATCTGGCAATGACCCGGTTAACGAATTATCCTCCAAAAACAAAGTCCGCAGCCTCGTGAAATTGTCAAATCCGGGTGAAATCTCACCGGTGAAATTATTCTCAGCAAGGTTCAACCTCACAAGATCTTTCAAACTAAACAGGAAATCAGGAATCTCTCCAGAGAAAAGATTCCCTTGTAAATAAAGATTCCTTAAACTTTTACAATCGGCAAGATCTTGAGGAAGGTTTCCAGTAAGTGCATTAAGCCTAAGACTCAAAGTGCGTAATTGTGTCAAGTTTGAGAAGATTCCAAGTGGGATTTCTCCAGTGAGTGCAAAACCAGGAAGCCGGAGAACCGTGACACGATTTTGTTCACATTTGACACCAGTCCATGAACAAGGGCTCGGCAGCGAAACGTTCCAGAGGATTGTCCGGCCGTGCACGGCAGACCGGAGGCTGAGGAGGGCTGAATGGTCGGGTGAGAGATCTGGTTTCGAATGAGGTAAAGAGATTAGTAACAGAAAAAGGAGGAGAGTTATGGTCTCCATTTTCTGAAAGGCTGGATTTTTGGAAGGGAAAGTCAGGATTTCTGACGAGAATGTGAAATGGGGGGTGATAAAGTTACGATTTTTAATGAAAGGGAAGGGAAACGTGTGGGATTGTGTTAGAGATAGTGCAGGTTTTGTTTCATGTTTTTGGGGTGGAAGATAGACAGAACTTGTTTGCAGCGAGATAGGTGGGGTTGGTGTGTGTGTGTGAGAGAGAGAGAGAGAGGTGACAGAGGAAACCCTAGCTCTTTTATGGAGATGGCGAGAGTGACAGCATTGAAGGATGTGAAGTGAAGTGATGGTTGTTGTTGCAGGAAAGGTGTTGGGGGTAGTCTAACTGTTTTTATTTTATTTTCTCTCTTTCTCTCTCTGTTTTTGCCTCTTGTTTTTAAAATGGAAAACAAAAGGAGTGGTAATTTACGGGAAAGTTTTATATCTTATTAGTTATTTTTTAAATTTTATTTAAATAAAAAAATTATATCCATAAAAAATAAAAAAAATATTTTTATTTAGGACTTCCTTTCTCTTACTTATATCTATTTTTTAAATAAATTCATGAAATAACTAATATAATATTAATAATTATTCCCTAGACTTGGTTACTAAATAAATGTTATTTTCTCCATTTTTACAGTCTCATTTTAAATTTAAATATTTACTTCAAAGTCAAAGTGAAAATAATAATAATATTTCTATATAAAAAACAATAATATAAGTGAACTACATGAATGGGGTAATAATATAATAGTAACATTTTGTAAGAAAAAATCATTAATGCTTTTTTTTTTCTTAAGAATTTGTGCTTAATTAAGACATTTGTATTTAGAGATGAGAGAGCAGTATCTTACACGATGAATTCTGTCTTGTTACTTGTTTGATAAGAAAGGAAACTAGCATTGCCTTTTATGTCAAGACTCTCTGCGGGCCCGAGTTGCCGGTGTTTTTTTTTTTTTTAATAAAAAATAATATTTAGATAATGTAAACATGTTTTTAAAACAAATTATGATTTAAGTTATAAATTTTATGGAGTTAAATAAATTTATTTTATTTTAGTTAGGTGATTAAAAAAATAGGTAATGATAGTAGAATTATATTTAAAAAAATAATTACAATAACATGAGAAAAGATATTTTTTATTATTAAAAAAAAAATTCTTTGTCAATTAAATATATAAAAAAAAATTAGATTAAAAAATAATTTAAAAAGACTAGCTCTGATCAACTCGAGTTAGAATGATAAATTTATAACTTCGATAATTAAAATCGAATCAATTTGAATTATCCATTCAAATCCATAACCTAAATTATAAAATTAAGATAAATCAATAGAAAAAAAATAATGAATATCACAAAGCTTATCTAAAAAAAAGGTCAACTCATGTTAATTTTTCAAACATGTTATCCGGGTCATTGGACCAAAAATATCTTACTAGAAAAATCATAAAACCCATCTCAATTAATTAAATATTGATGGAAAAAATTGAAAAAAATATCTCAATTATATAAAAGAATTCAAAACAAAAAATAACAAAAAAATAAGGATCAAGATTGAAATACAAAATAAATTTTATTTTTGATTGAAGTGTAAAATTAAAAAAATTAATTTCACAAAAGAATACCAAAAAATTCAAATAACAAGGATCAAAATTCAAATAAGAAATACAAATAATTTTTTGATTGAATGTTGAAATTGCAAAGAAAAATGAATTTAACAAGAGGCCAAAGAAAATAAAAAAATAAGAATTAAATTTTTTAAAAATATTGTTAATTGGGATTGAATCATGAAAATAAAAATAAATAAAACTTTTACAAAAAATATCAAGAATAAAAATAAAAAATAAAAAAATAGAATTAAAGTTAAAATGTTAAAAACAATGAAGGTTAAGATGTAATTTTTAAGGGAAAAAAACAAGACCTACCAATAAAAATTCAATCTATTATTATCAACACAAGAGACATCATCAAGAAAAGGAGATAGCATTTCTAATAACATATTAAATGATATTTTTAGATATCAAGAAAAGATACATAAGCCTACTAAAGAGTATGAGCATCTCTTGTGCACCTCATGCATTTAAAAATGCGCCACATATGTCTATATTTTTTATATTTAATTAAATACTAAAATATTTGTAAACTGATTTAATAATTAAAAAAAAAAGATCATTGATAAGATACAAAAAGGCCGCTTGAGAAGTATAATTGCACGTGAATCTAAAAGTTTTTCTTTCTTTTTCTAACCGGAGACACTGAAGTTGCAACTTTTCCGGTGGGCAGCTTATACGGGCTGTTTGTTTATAATGTATTTCAGGCTTTATGATATCAACAAGTGCATGTGTAATCTACTTTATGGTCATAATTAATTAATTAATTAATTAGAGAGACAACGTAGTTAATTGCTTTAATTAGTTTAACAGCAATTAAAATGGGCACGCTTATGGCTTTAATATCGCCATAAAGTTTGTTCATTCATTCCAACCCCTTCTGAAAAGTTGATGATAAAATATCCCTTCCAAGACACTGTCAGTTCACTTGACAGCATGCCCTGTCTTCTCTGGTGTCTCCAAAACAAATTACTTTTTTTTTTTTTTTAAGGAATAACAAGTAAATAGATTCAAGAATTTGTGTCCCTATATATATATATATATATATAATCGAAGCCAATCCAAGAAAAAATGGGTGTTATCGGAGACAATAGAAAGAGCTTCCAAGCCCCTTGATGACATCTACGTAGCATTTTATTATTGTCCGAGGTATAGGGGAGACAAAAACAATAAAAATAAAAATATATTTGGTTGAAAAAATAAAGATAAAGATATAAAAATAAATTTATCTTTGAAATAATTTTAAAATAATTTTTTATATTTTCAAAATAAAAAAGAACATATCTCCTAAAACAATATTTATTATTTTTTACTCTTAAAATATTCTTGTAAAAAATTGTTAATTTTAAAATTGTTCAAAGATAAAAATAATTATTATCATAATTTTAAACCCTCACTCAACTCGAGCACAGAATAGGTAAGTCGAGGCTCGAATCACTAATCGAGACTTGAGTCACTGAAAAGATTGACTCGAATCAATATAAAAATAAAAATAGTTATTATCATGATTTTAAACCTAATGATTGACTCAGGTCAAGGCCCCTTGTAATGACCTCAAGTATAATCATAAATTATTGATAAAATCAATAATAATTCAAGTAAAAAAAATCACTTAAATTCTCTCCCTCTCTTTGTTTCAAACCATTGGCCAAGAGAGAAATATCCGTGTATTTATAGTCTAATTTTTTTATATTTACTCATTGGCCCTTATTATGTTCTATTTCTATTTTTATCCCACAATTCTCCTTTTTAATTAATTTACACCATAACTCCTCCTTTTTTATTTCATTGTATCCCTTCATAATACCCAGAATTCTTTTATTTAATCTTTTTAGTATTTTATTTATTTTATTCATATTATAATTTATCGAGTTTTCAAACCCAAACTCCAAGTGAGGTTGTTTATTAACTTGGTTCAATATAAAAACAAAAATAATTATTATCATAATTTTAAAACCAGACTTAATGTTCAACCCCGGATAAAGCCCAAGTCACATATCTAGAGAGTCAATATAAAAGTAAAAATAATAATTATTATAATCTTAAAAATTTATTGCGGGGTTAACTTGGGCAAGACACATGTCACAAATTAAAAGGGTTAACTCGAATTGACTCAAGTCAATGTAAGGATAAAGTTGTTCTTATCATAATCTAAAAACCTGGTTCGAGGGTTAATCGGGGCAAAACCCAGGTTATGGGTTGAGAGGGTTAACATGGGTTGACTCAAGTTGGCATATAAATAAAAACAGCTATTATCATAATTTTAAAACCTGACTCAAGAGTCCACTCAAGACAAGTTTTAAGGTCACGGGTTAGGAGGGTAAACTCGATTAATCTAAAAAAGTTAAAGATAATCAAAACAACCTTCTTTTGACTAAAATTATTTTTAAAAAAAGTTAATGGTTTTTTTACTCGTATTCTATCTCATGTTGACTTGAGTTTTTTATCATGTCAAGTCAAGTCAATTTTTTCTCTATTTTTTTAAACTCAGATTAGTTCAAGCCGGGGTTTAATCTGGTTTCGGGTCAACCTAACAAGTCAGTTCTTATTTTATAATTAGGATTATTATAACATTATTAATTTCAACACTTAATATAAACTAAAATAAGGAAAAAATATGTAATTATTTTTTAAAATATAAAGGATTAACAACAATATATATTAAAGGTAAAATAAATTTTTTCATATTTTATTTTATCTTGTACCTTATTACCAAACATGATACAAAGACAATTACTTTGTCTTGTATATTATTACCAAACACAATTATATATCTATCTTTTTTATTTTGTAGTCTTCTTTATCTCCACTATTTCAATATCTTTTATCTTGGAACGATAATCAAACGCTAGCTTAAAGCTTATAAAAGGAAGATTTTTACATAAAGGATAAAATAATAAAATAAAAATTTAAAGAAGTAAATAATCAAAACAATCTTGTTTGGCCACAATTATTTTTCAAATAAATCAATGGATTTTTTACCCATGTTTTATCTCATGTTTACCAAGTTTTTGATCAGGTCAAATCAATTTAATTCTTTCTTTATTTTTTTTAAACTCAGACTAGTTCAGGATCAGGTTTGACCAGATTTTGGGTCAACCTGCCAAGCCAATTTTTGTTTTATAACCAAAGTTATTATAATATTGTTAATTTTAACACTTAGTATAAAATAAAGTAAGAAAAAATATCTAATTATTTTTAAAAAATATATAAGTTTCACAACAATATATATTAAGGGTAAAATAAACTTTTTTATATTTTATTTTATCTTGTACATCACTACCAAAAATGATACAGAGACAATCATTTTGTCTTGTATACCATTACCAAATATAATTATATCTTTGTCTTCTTTTTTGTCTTGTTTTCTTTGTCTCCACTATTTCAGTGTCTTCTGTCTTGAAACAATAATCAAATGCTACCCTAAAGTTTATAAAAGAAAGATTTTTACATGAAAAATAAAATAATAAAATAAGAATTTAGAGAAGTAAATATTTCAGTTTGAAAATAAATTACAATGCATAGGAGAAGGAGCTAGTGTGCTTTTTCACTTCAGCAACCAATCGGTATGAAGAATTTTCCTCTTGCTACACATGTATCTTCACATCAAAGAATAATTTTTTTTCAAAAAACCTATCATGCATCATAACAAACCTATACAAAGTGTTTGTACGATATTAAATAAAAAGTATTGGGCTATAAGGCCTAATTACCTAGGCCAAGCCTAACAAGTAAAAGCAATAGCATATTTGGGCTAAGGCCATATGAGCTAGTTGCATCTTGAAAGCATCCCAGGTTAGTGCGGGAATAACCCAACCCCATTTATTTTTATACATTTTTTTCTCATTATTAAAGTTTTTTACATTATATCCTTTAAGTATTCATTGCTCACGGTAAATCTTATTATACAATTTAATAAATAAAATATTTAAACATACACTTTTTATTGAACGAACAACACTACTGATCAAGCACTGTTTTCTAAACTAATAAAGCTTGCTCTTTTATTCCAAAAGGTAAGGATCATTTTAGCATAGCCATTTTGTAGAATAAGTTACGAATAGTTTTGTCACCTGTAAAACTAACCTTCATCTTGGAAAAGGGAAGCCATGGAACAAGTTTTTATAAGAATTAAAAGCAAATAGTTTTGTCACCTGTAAAACTAACCTTGATCTTGAAAAACGGAAGTCATGGAACAAGTTTTTATAAGAATTAAATGCAAGCGAGATGTTATGACTATCATCTCTCAACCACATATAACAAATCACTTCTTTTATCTTCTAATTATCTCTTAAAAATTTTAAAATTAACTTAAATATTAAAAAGTTATTTTGCAGCTGACATCAACACAATCCACACTAGTGCAGCCTAGTTTGTTGTTAGCTATGAAAAAATATAAAGAGATTCATTAAAGTTTTTCAACAACTTTAATAGCGGCATCATTTGTAGTTTTTGATCCAAACCTTTTCCCATTCCTTTTATTTCTCAAGATTTTTCATGGTTGATAACTTGAAAACATTAGGTGGAAGAATTATAAAGCTTTAACCATCTATCGACTTCTAAAAATTTGCTCAGCAGATAAGAGCACTTAGAGAATCTATTTTGGCTACCTAACAACAACTTGGGGCTTTCTACATCCATCCACCACTGATTTTTCAACAACCTTCTCTTTCAGCACCTTTTATGCATAGACAACTCTATTTTATAAAATAAACTAGGCAAAACAAAATGAAGGAAAGTAGGCACAACACCCCTATCATTTTGACAAGTAACCATAATGAGCATTCTCATATGAGGGAACTAATATTATAGATCACAAAGTAAGGCCATAGGCTATGACTCTTACCAACAATCTCATTTTCCATGAAAATCTCATTTTAGTAGTTCAGAACTAAAAAAGCCACGCAAAAACAATCATAAAATAATGATATAAATGTTTTATGATATATAAGAGACTTTCTATTATGTTAAAACATGTTGACAACATGTCTTTAAAAGATTTTTGGTTACAAAGATGAATTTGAACAACTACAATGACCTTTTTTTTTAATCTTAAACAACATATCTAAAATGTTTAGAAGCAGTCTTGAACATGTGATCTAAAATACCAACACCATGAGTGAAATTCTCTCCATTAGTTTTTATGGGTCGCATATAGCCTTGAATCATAATTTATAACCAAACATTATAATCAACTTTGTTGACCCGTATCATAAGCTAATAACTCACTTTAGTACCAATATACCTATAAAGAAGAGCTTAACAAAAATTTTCACCATCATCCAATAAAAAAGAAAAAGTTATAAGGCTTACATAAAAAGATTTAATGAAGATATGTCAAAAGTGGAAAACTTGCTAGAACTCATGATTATGGTTGTCAAACTCGCAAGTTGACTCGTAAAATCATATGATTTTACAAGTCAACACATATATACCATGTGAAAATGGGTAGAAAACTTGGTCAAACTCAGCCAAGCTAGGTTAAAATCGATCAAACTCAGTGAACTCAAACTGAGTTTGACAAAATTAACAAAAACTATTGACTGACTTTTCTTAGTCCTCTCCTTTCTATTCGTTTGTCTCACTCACCTTCCACTCTCTTTCTCTCTCTAAAAAATCATCCCTTTAGCAAGAGCATGACCCAACATCTTGCCCTTCTCTCTACTATCTTAGCTCATAGGAATCCCAATACAGAAAGTCGTGCTCGGCTACTGGAAAGAGCAAGTCATTTACAAATAATTTCTTTTGATGATAGGGGTCATTCATTCTGTAGGGGAGAGATGAGAGGCTTTGAACATGATAATCATAAGCATGCCCCTTCAGCTTTATAGCTGCAATTTGTTTGATTGGTGAGATTAGGTGAAAATCCCTTCAATGTGTGTTGTGCTAGCTAGCAAGTTTGTTTGATCGGTACTAAGATTAGGTTTCTTTTCTTTTCTTTTTCAATACTTAATGTTGTTCTGGTTTCTGCTATTCTCATTAACCTAGATGATATATGAGTGTTATAGGTCATTATGGTAGTACTGGTAAAGGATGGAAGTGGATGTAATCATTGTAGTTGTAGCGATAAAAATAAGGGTGAGAGTGAAGGTGAAACTGAAAGCAAAGGTAGCGATGGTGTCGGCCGAAGACATCATTAAAGTAATAAACATGGTGATTATTAAAATAATTAAATGATATTGCAAAAATATTATTATATGTAAAACATTCTACAAAACTATCGAGATGCTTCAACTATGTATTTTAAGATGGTTGAATTATATATGAATTTTTATTTGAACCATGTATTTTAAGGTACTTGAATTATGTATGATTTTTTTAATGATTTTATGATTTTTTATCCGAGTTTATTTTGTATTTTTCGTACCATGTCAAAAATACATTTTTGATAACCTTGCTTATGATTATATAAGCTCTTATTAGATATATGTATAATTATTATCTTTAGAAGTAACTATATGCTCTACTTGATATGATTATTCTCAATGTAAAGCAAACTATTAAGAATTACATTCGTATAATGGAAGTGAGTATGGCTAGATAGGGGCATCCATGTTCTTATAGATGAAATGAGGAATCTTCATAGCATGATAGGTGTACCCCTTATGATACACATACATTCAATAATAATTTTAAGGATCTTGTACATATTAGCTTAGTGTATCTAGAGTTGATGATGACCCCATTAAATACTAACATGGTAAAGATACTTACTACAATCAAAAGAAAGGATTACATGTTATATTCATTGCTAATAAAAGGGGATACAAGAAAGAAAAATCTAAAAAAGTATTTAATTTCAAATTATGAAATGCTACCAAGCTAATAAGAGCGTGTTTGAGATTGTGATAGAGATTATGTTTTCAAAGTGTTTTTTACTTGGAAATGCATTAAAATAATTCTTTATAAAAAAATCATTTTTGACATTAACACATCAAAATAATTGAAGAACGCAAAAGAAAAAATTAATTTGAAAGCTAAAAAAAATTAAAAGCATAGTCCAACCACAAAAACAAACACTACTTAAATTAGTTTCTTTTTATTTGCTTTCGATCTCATAACCTAGCGGTGATTATTAAACATTCCAAAAAAGTACAAGAGCTATTGACTATTTTCTCTACACTTACAAAAAAAAAAAAAAAAACAAAGAAGAGAAGATAACATGATATTTCGTTTTTCATATAAATAATGAAACACCTCAATTTTTTTTATTTTTTTAAAAAATATTTTTTAATTCTACCTTTTAAATTTTTTTTCTTCCATTTCTAACCTTCAATATTTTATTGATTTTATATTGTTTATTTTTTTATGAGATTATTACAGTTTAAAAAAAAATCTCGATATTTAATTAACATTTAATTTTTGCAAGTGTCTGGTTTTTAATCATATTACTAAATAAAAAAATTTAGAAACAAACTTTTTAAATCTAATAGTCTATAATCTAGGTCATGTATTTTACAAGTTAACTTGCAAAGTTGAGGTCGATATAATATGTCGTTGTTTTAATATTATATGAAAAAGATACATCTTGAAATTTTTTTTATAGCCAAACCATATTTTTATCGGCCATCTAAATTATCTTTGGACACATGAAGTCAACTGGGTCATGTAGAGTCAACTTCTATGAGGGTTTATTTTAAACTCGATTAAGATTTATTTGTTTCAGTTTAATAATAATATTAAATAGTTTTTTTAATCAATCTTTCATTTTTATTTTTTTCTGATTGAATTGGGAAGATGTTTTAATTGATAAAAAAATCTACTTCATTTGATATGTCTTACTTTGCTTGTTATTTTTTATTTATTAATTTTATTATTTAATATTTGATTAATTTTGAATTATTATTCATAATTTATTTTGATTTTTTTTATATGAGGTTATGGAGTTTCAAACAAACATTTTAGCATTTAGTTGGTACTTAATTTTATAAGTATTTATTTAAAAAAAATAAAATTTTTCAATCTAGTAGAATTCCTAATCTGGATAGCGATTTTGATGAGTTAAGTCGCAAAGCCAGATTAATCTAATATCTCAATATTAAAAACAATGATATTTTAGTTTTTTTAAACCAAACTATTTTTTTTATTTATTAATTGAGTTATTTTTTAATTTATCAAGTTAATTAGATGATGTAATAACAATTCTTATATAACTAATTTTAAATCAATGTTACACAAGAAGTGGGGCCAGCGAATTAAATATTAACCTATTAGATTAAATATAATAACAGTTATAAATAATTTATTGGAGCTGCATTTTTTTTTGTATGTTTAATTTTTTATTTATTCAAAACACAAAAGTAACGCATAAAAATGAAAAAAAGCATTATCATAATTAATTAGATGTATGGTCTACTTCAAAATAATAATAATAATAATAAGGCATAAAAATCTCTAAATCTCACATTTTCATTCGTACGAATCTACGATATTTTGGTGGTGGGCCTTATAAATGGACAAGGACCATTTATTGCATGAGCATGTTATCATGTACATGAAGGCATGGCGTGCGTGATGCGGCATCATGATTGTTGCATTAATTAGGATAATCATTTAATTTGAACTTAGCTTAATTTAATTGAATACATAAGCTATTTTTGAATGATTATTAGACTCTGTAAATAATAAATGAGGAATAAAAATCATCTAATTCAATCCATATTTTTATGTATGTATGGAAAAAATATTTTTGCTAATTATTTAATTATTTTAAAATTGATATAAAAAAATCCAAATTAATGTACGTATGAAAAAATATTTTTATGAGTTATTTTAAAATTTTAATAATAGCTTAAGACATAAATCCATATTTATGAACAAGTGAAGGGTATGTTTGGAAAAAAATAGTTGCGGAGGCATGATAAAGACAGGTCCTCTCTCACTCTCACGAGCATGCCTGCTTTTGAAACAAATACTAAAACAACAATATCCTACATAGAGAGGCAATGACAGACTACGACAGGCATCTTCCCATGGATCTTGACATTTTAGCCCTTTGGATCGTCCAAAGTTTCACTTTCATCTCTCCTTTTTATATATATTTATTTGGTTTGAACCTTTATTTTGCGGTTCAATCGTATATTTATTTATATTGGATATTTTCTATAATTACGAGATATAAATATTTGTTTACTAGAATATATGCATGAAAAATTGAGAATTTTTAATATTCACTTGCAGAAAATTGAGTTACTATAATTTTTTTATTTGATTTCTTGCAATTCTTACGTATAATTTTGTAATGATGTTAAATAAAATACCATAGCATAAAAAATCACAACGTCTTTTATTTGATTGATTTTCAATTTTCATTGTATACGTGTGTTTATGGATCCCAAGTTTAGTTAAATAACTCTTCATAAGGAATTAAAGATAACTTAATCCGAATTTTACAGGCAGCAAACGCAGGTTAAAAAATTAAAATTTTTTTGTTAAAAAATAATATTTTTATATTTTAAATTGTTTTTATATGTTAATTTTAAAAATAATTTTTAAAAAATAAATGAATATAATTTTAATACATTTCAGAATAAAAAATATTTTAAAAAATAATCACTATTATACTTTTTAAATATACCATAATTACACTGTGGGTCTATGAATTCATCAATATGGTATGTGTTTCAAAAGATTATGAAAAAAAAAATTTAACTCTTGAATTTCTCACCCTTGATTGCTGTGAAAGTTTTTGCAATGCTTATGGAGTTAGTGCATGTAACTCAAAAGGTCAAAAAGTTTGAAAATATGCTGCCTTCAGTCACCTTTTTAACTCAAGTTTTAGCTTGAGCTGTAACTATAATTATTGGAAAAAACTCGGGTTATCATAAGCTACTCGTTGAATCATGCTTGTTTTTATATTTTATTTTATTTTAATTATTTTTTTATAATTTTAAATTATTTTAATATATTAATATTAAAAATAAATTTTAAAAAATAAAACATATTATTTTAATATATTTTTAAATAAAAAATATCATATTTGATATACCCGTTGCATCAAACATACTATTCTAAAAATTTCATGAAAATATCTATTGATAATTTCTCGTGGGTGTTGAAGTTCAACTTCTCTATTTCAAACATCTAATGCTAAAGTATACAGAAGCATTTTAATCTTCTAAAAAACATTCATCCTTTTACTTAAAGTAACTAATATTTTTTATTTGAATTACATCAAAATAATATATATATATATATTAATATTTTTAATATCATCATATTAAAATAATTTAAAAACACTAAAATATTATTAATTAAAAAAATAATTTTAAAACATAAAAACAAACAAGTTCAACCTCAAACAAAAAAATCCAGTTAAAGATATTTTTTAAGGTTAGAACTCAATTTATTGGTGGGTCCCACTTAAAAAACCACATTTAATTTAAATTAAACATAAAAACTATCTTGAAAATAAACAAACAATTAATGCTATTAATGTTTATAAGGGGTTGAAATGTGATGATTAATTATCAAATTATCTCAAAACTTAGGTTGAGAACTGCCATAAGAAAAAAATCCACACAATATTTTTTAATATAACTTTAAAGGTTAAAATTATAAAGGAATGAGGTTCGATGGTAAAGAAAAAGAGAAAAAAGCGCGCATCTAAGTTTAGATGCAAAGTGATTTTCACTTCTATTTTTCCTTTTTTCTTTTTTCACTTTATGGTATAATATAATATAACTCAAGATTTAATGTTTATTACAAGTAAATATGATATGTGATGATCTTATGATGAAATATCTAATTATCTCCGAATAATTGACATGAGAAAAAAATTGGATATATTATTTCCAAAAGAATTCTAATTAATTCATTAGGAAGAATTTGTTTCTAATATCGGGTGATCATTGATCTCATGTTTTATCCCAAATTGCGTAAGAAAAGAGAATCCCATTTTCGCTAATTTTCCCGACATGTTCAAATCACATTGTTTGAGATAATTAGGCCCACATAGATTTTCCCCATTTTTTTTTTTAATTTGAAAACTAATCATACTTTTAGGGCAACATCATCAATTGCTGGGCAGAATTTTAAAGAAGCCAGGCAGGCTGTTTGGCCATGCACTAGCAGATCGATGTAGGTCCGTCTAAAAGCCAGGTTTCTTCCCTCTCAAAACTTGTAAATACAAGGAGATTTCATTTAAAAGAACAAGAGGAGACAAGAAAAATCTTCTCTTTGGAATCCAAGAGAGAGTTTTCAAGCTCCTCCAAATCTCAAACTCAATTAAAAAACAATCAGAATGGAATCCAAGATTTCCCTTTATTTTCTCTTTGGATTCGGAATTGTGGGATCCAAAATATGTACGACCAAACCCTCTTTGGCTTGAAGCTTCAAACGAGAGTTGAAAAAATTTTAAAATTTTATTTTGCTTAAAATTAATTTGTTTTTATATTTTCAGATTTTAATTACTGATATCAAAAATAATTTTTTTAAATAAAATACACTTTAAAATCACAAACATCCTCAAAAAAATACACACACTTAGGTGATTTATAAGACACTTTTTCAAGAGGCATGCAATTTAGGTTTCAGCCCTATGCTCGTTTATAAATAAAATATATTTTAAAAAACAAACGATAGGTAATCAGAAACACCCTCCAATAATACACACACTAAGGTGATTTTTATGACACTTTTTCAAAAGGCATGCAATTTAGGTTTCAGCCTTATGCTCATTACGAAGACACTTTATTAGCTGTTACATGCTGATTATGGTTGGAAAGCCACTCCTTGTTGTGTTTCCACTGTCGGTTCCAACTTCATTGTATCACACGCTAAGAAATAATGCTTAGATGGGCTATTCTAGGGCAAATTCTCTTAATCATGCACCACATGATTCGTGAATATCTTTAATTATCGAAAAGAAATAAAGTCGCATCACAATAATTTCATATCAAAGTACATATGAAAAACATAGAATAAGGGATTATGAGAATTAAATATTGTGATTGAATGCTATAAAACTCTAATGTTTCAACAATGGGAGTGGTGAAGGCTAAGTCGAAATCCTTCATAAAAAATGCTAAATATTGGATGCTCCTTTTCTTACCACTTGCTTAATAATTTATGTGATAAATATATAAAATCCACTTTTCTATACGAAGAAGAATAACAATTTCATTATTCATATTTAAAAATATAAACAAATAATCACTTGTTTGAGTTCTTGCACTATGTTTAGATAAAATAAAACTATGATAGTCATATCATAACTTTTATTTCAAAAAGTATTTAATAATCTTAACATATAGTTTTTCTGGTAATATACGATCCTTTGAATGATGTAAACGATTAAAAAAAAAAAAACTTTAAACATCCTTAATCTGAATTGACCATGTAAGAGTTAGTTACATTGTTCATGTGCAGATAAGTAGACCGTGCAAAAAGATCCTCGTGACAAGAGATTAAAAAATGCTATAAATTAAAAAAAAAAATTAAAAAAGCTGGTGAAAGGCGTTAGCCGTAACCATCAACTACTTTATGAAGGCTGGATTTTTTAGGGTTTTCTTCTTCTTCTTTGAGATAAAGAGAGAAGATAAATGAGTTATATATATATATATATATAATGTCGAGAATTGTTTATATTTTGATGAAATGATATTTATCATCAGGAAATTGAAAGAAAAAACATGCATATAATCCATCATATATAAAACTCCACACTAGTTAATTAGTATAAAAGTTTAAAACATCTTCAAGAATGACATTTAATGTAAAAAATTGGAGAAATGAATTAATATAAGGATAATTTAGGATGCAAAAGTAGATTCATGGTCACTATTTAATTCTCCGCTTGTAATTGATTGATTTCCATGGTTAACCTGTGCAGTTCAAGTTCATGTGCAAAAACCTCACAAAAATAGAAAAGAAAAGAAGAGTAAAGGTCATCCTGGATTCAAGCTTTGGCATTAATGACGTGACAGTGTTTGAAAACGCTACTAAAATTGTGTTTTTTTTTAAAAAATTATTATTTTTATTTTTATTTAAAATCATTTTTTATGTTTTTACATATTGATGTGAAAAATAATTTTAAAAATAAAAATTATATTATTTTAATTTATTTTTAAATAAAAAACATTTTAAATCATAGCCATTAACACGTCATGTCATTTTCCAAATCTCTTATAAAAAAAACGAAAAAACACGACAAAAATACGAAGTATGCCGCACGTAATTCAGTGGCCAACCTCCAACCGACTGTCATATCTTACACCCTCTCGTTCCTTCGATGGTTGATGGGATATATCTAATGCAAGAAAACAAAGGGTTATATAGCTATGGTGGTTTAGACTTCGTGCAGAAACTTTGCATGAACCTACGTTTTAGGTTTATCGATAAAACTAATGCCGGTGGTATTAGGCAAGGCCTGGGTAGGATATTCTTGAAGCATCCCTGAGATTGACTCGTATGGCATGCTAAATCCTTGTTCTTCTGCTCTACCTAGCTATACGCATCAGGTAGCCATAAAAACCAGTGCTGGCTACAAGGTAACTTGCACACCAGTAGAGTGCAGAAGTAAGAAAGAAAAAATTCCAAAATCTTGTGTTGCGTAGGAGCCCGAAAGAGACTCCATTAAAGTTTGAAAAGTGTGTGTGTGTGTGCAGTGTTGAAAGTCTTTTCTGGGTTGTGCTAGACTTCACAAAATAATTTGATGTCGCTATTGTTGAACAATATGGCCACAGATAGGACCGACACATGCAAGATATGATATAATTCAAGGTTCGAGTACGTTTGGCATGAATGCATTAATTTCAAGGAGGATTACCCAACAGCAGGGGAAAAAAAAAAACTTCAGGGGCATAAAAAAAACTTGGTAAATAATAACGTTCAGAGTTTTTTTTCTTATTAATTTTCTTATTTTTTTAATTTTATCCTTATAATTTTTATTAATTGGTAATATTATTATTAGATCAATCAAGTTAATTACGTTATATTAAAATAATTTTTATATAATTTAATTTTAAATTCAAGTTAGATAATCAATCCAATTAAAAATTTTTAAAGTTGATACCTGATGATATTTAATAATAATATAAAATAATTTTTTATAAATATATTTTTTATTAGGTGTAAAATAATCCTCAAGTAACGGAATTTGTGAACCATTATCTAATTCACATGTTTTTTTTTAAAAAAACCCCTAGATGTACTAAAACATTACAATTAACTAGTTAAAATTAGGTTCTAATTTAAGGAGGAATTTTTGCAGCAATGCAGATTTAGAACTTTCAGCAGCTTGTCACTTCAAATAGTGGAGAACACAAGAACTTAAAAAAAAGAAAAAGAAAAGAAGAAGAAGAAGCATTGTAATTAAAACTATTCTGAATTTTTCTAAGGGGGCAATGAATTTTGATTGGGCCTTTCTCTGGGGTATAGAATGATGTAATGTGAAATCTATAAAAATTATTGAAATTCTAATTGGGCTAAAATCATGCTATTTTGGGCTTGGCCCAAAATCTGCATTTCATTGCTAGTGCTTGTGATCCCAAATTCTTAAGGCATGCATGACTTGTTCAAACGCACATTTGCACCTCACCCCTTGCTGCTAGAAAACTTGATATAGAGGCTGCGTTTTATTTTCACCACCTTTTATGTTTGTGATGAAACAAATATAGTAAAATATTTAGTAATAAATCAAATTATGTTTTGTAATGCAGGAATTATTAAAAAATTAAGTTTGAAATGTAATTTTATGAAGTAATTTTTATATATTTTTTTAATTGAGTTTCATAAAATTCTGTTTGTTTTTATCTTTCAAAAACGTTTTTGAAAAAATAAAAAAAATTATTTTTTTTAAATTGATATATTTTTTGTATTTTCATATCATTTTGATGTGCTGGCATAACAAAAATAATTTTAAAAAATAAAAAATAAAAAAATATTATTTTAATGTATTTTCAAGTAAAAAGTACTTTAAAAAACAACCACAATAACACTTTCATCAAATATTTTATATATATATATAAATTTTAATTATATTTTTTACAAAATACATATCTAAATCTAATTATAACTAACCGAATTTTTTTTAAAATTTATTTTTTTAAAACCACAATCACACAAACTATCTTAAAAACTAATATGCTAGTGGAGGATTAGAGAGTTGTATAGCTTTTTCTGGGTATTAAAAAAAAAGTCTTTCAATATAGTAAATGATCTTGGAAGCCAATTTTTTCCATTGAGACAATTCAACCAATTAAATATCTCACATTGTAATGCAATAAGACGGCTGTTTTAATTATTAACAAAAAAAAAAGAAAGATTTGTGATGAAAACTCTATTCCTATGAATATTCAACTATCTCAAGTCATTAATTCTTTTTGTTTATCATTTAATAGTTTAGTTTTGTAAAATTTCACGCTTGGTATTTTATATGAGAATGTTAAAAATAAAATTTGATGTTATATTAATACTTAATTCGATTAAATAAAAATTAATTTTATTAATTCAAATTAATTAAAAATTTAAGGATTCAATTTCAAACTGATACAAATATGCAACCTTATTTTTTTCCATAAGAAATTACACATTTATGTAAGTTAGTAGGGGGATTTATGTGTTTGAGGCAAACTCCCCCTTCCAGCAAGCCTCTCCTCTCTTCCAAAAATACTTGAAAGTTTCCAAATGCCTCCTGGAAATAAAAGACACAATACATAATCTGTTGAATTACTCGTTATCCAAATTTTTTGAATTTTTTTTTTACATGCATGAGTCATTGCCACCACCTCTGTAGATATAAAAATCCTTCCTTTCCCGTCTCCATTCAAGTAAACAAGGCGATATAATTGCAAAATCCAGCTTAAATACATTCGAAAAAAGGACTCTTTTGATGTGACATGATTTGCCAAGACACAGGCCAAGAACCAAACTAGCCCAGATGCCTAAAAACATCATTCACGTTTACAAAGAGATATATCCTCTCAAAAAGTCAAAGGCTATGCTGTTTCGAGGCACAAATTTGAGGTAATCTCCAAGGATGGTGCTCGGGCAAAGTGTCAACCATTTTTGGTAGACTTTTTGATCTGAAACTGCAACTGCCCAACTCGATCAATAAGCTTCGTTACAGAATACAAGAGCCAGTAAAAAACCAACGCCGCAGCAATCAAAAGCGCGTTGCGTTGGCTCTTGATAGTGGACTTTTGGTGGCGCATATTCTCCGATGGAGAGCAGGAATTGAGGGTCTTACAGGAGGGCATCGTTTCATATTTCCAGTAGATGTCCATGACCAAGAAGAGGCAAATTGGCAATATTGAGAAGAAGGGTTTCAGGAGGGTTTTAGTTACAGACAAGAGGCCATTGCGTAAGGGGTTTAAACCTGGGAGGGTTAAGAGAAGGAGCATCACGGCTTCTGCTCCAGCAGCATAGGCAACCGCTACCCATTCCAGTGCCATTGGTTACTGTTTGGTGAGAAGGAAAATCGATGAGAGGTGGCGCGGGGATTTTCGAGGAAAGATTGGATAATGAATCTTGAGGTGGGAAGGAACCACGGAGAGGATTATAAGGAGTTGAATCGGATTGCTTAACGCGTTTTAATGTCACAGCTGGAAGTTCAGTTGAAAGTTCAACGTTGCAATAACTTAATACTGAAGTAATGGTGTCAATGTCAGTCCATTAGCGGGCTCAAATGCTTCGGTCTACAATTGTTCACAAGGCCAAATAAACTGAAAGTGAAAAGGAGGCAAAAAGATATGGTTACCTGAAGATGGTCTGCTGTATATGCAAGCCCTAGAAATTCATTTTTTATGCTCTGATGCTCCTAGCCACAGCCAGTTTGATATCTTTTCAAACATTGTTTTAGACAATCATAGACATCAGCAATGGTGACCTTGCCCTGCTCTTGCGTTGGCACAGATGGCTACAAGTAAAACATAAGAGACAGGGATCCCTGGTTCTGACTCGGTAGCATTGATTCTGAAACGAACATTTCAGTTTATTCAAAGTAAAATGACGAGAATCACTATTACACTAAAGTTTTGACAACAAGAATGATGGGCTCAGATAAATCGGCAGACAGTGAAGTTACCAGTAAAACCAATCAAAAAATACATACTGAACGCGGCATCTACATGCTAAGAACAATCTAATCTTCATGCCAGCCCTTGACAGGATAAATCTAAGGGAAAGATGCCAGGAAATAAATAAAATGCATCAAATCCCATTACATCTATTACAGGTATGGGCAAAGACTACACCATCAAATCCCATTACATCTATTACAGGTATATGGGCAAAGACTACACCTCATCTCTCGTTTCTCAAAACATTGACCTCAGCTGAAAATCATTTCTTCCTAATGTTCTGTATATGCGAGGAATTGTTCCTTTGTATCTTTCGCATGGAGGTTAAAACACAAGTTAGAACTGAAACTGTAATTACAGACAACATGATGGCAAAATCCGGTTTGCCAGATCTCCACAACAGTGATGTGTTGGTCATGGTGATAGAGGCAAACCTTTCCCGTGATTGCTTTTGCCTGCAAATTCATAGTTTAACAGGCCAGTACGTAAGAGGGCAAAAAACTACATGCTTACAACACAAACAATTGTTTCCTACAAGTTTAAAGATTTTGAAAAACAAGCACCACAAATGTTCCACTGATCTGTACAAGTACACGAGCCCCGTGATTCATTTATTACTTGCACTACTACTCATAAAAGGTATGGTTGAAAGCACTCACTGATTAACATAATGCACTTTATTTTGTTACCAGAAATTGAAGATATCGATGCCTTGCAATTAACCAAGCAAAACACAAATAAAAAGACATCAACACCAATTCATTAGAATGCAACAAGCATTTCCACCCGTAATCTTTTTTTTCTCTTTTTTTTTTTTTGAGAATTTAAGCATTTCCACCCGTAATCTTTTTTTTCTTTCTTTTTTTTGAGAATTGTTTCAACCATGATCCTCCTCATACATCAATCTAGTCCAGATCCCTTCATTGCACATTTGGAGGCATGGATTCTCCATGTATGCCATGTAAATAAAACCAAACAACTAGATCTACAAGGTGAACAAAATTAGAGGCAGACGTGTTTAACCAACATTCATGGCACCCTATGTGATGCTACAAGGCTCCAGTCCATGCCCACCCTTTCCTTTTCTAAATTTTCTAGTGCTACCTGATCTGGAGCGAAACATGTGCAAGTAAAATTCATAGAATGTAGGGGTAGGTGAGCAAGGACTTCATAGAGGACAGAGAATTGAATGGGAAAAAAAAAAAAAAGGCAACCTGAAATCAATAACATAGGAATAAGAGAGGACATGCACAGAAAGTCTATTATGCAACTATGGCCCCAGGAGGAGTTCGAGGAAGAAAATCTTGGCCTCTTTATCCTTCAAACTTTTTACAAAAACTGGCTGATCTCAAGACTAACACCTGCAAGCTTAGGTTGCTTGCAATGCTCCAGCCCATGCCCCCTTTCTTTTTCAAGAGTTTTGATCACAGAGATTCAGGGAAGTATTATATATTCTTCATTTGTATCTTAGAACTTTATTATTTATCTATGTTGGCATTTTGATTCTGCTTTATGATTAAAAAATCATTGTAAGTGATATCACTCCTAATCACACACAACTTTATGAAGGCAGGCTAGGAAAGGAATGTGAAGTCAGTAAAATATACCCCAAGAAGCCTTTAATTGAGTTCCACAGAGAGGCAGTGCATTTGAGCCTATGACCTGAAGCATTGCCTTTGGGATCTCTAATGTGATCCTTGTTTCTTTCAAATGTGCCTGAATGTGCAGATATGAGATGTAAGAAAAGGTACCAAATCTGAATAATCTCTACCACATTCCCACCTTCAAAGCAAATTGACATACTACAAAGCATGAATCAGGATATGACTAGGATACAATTCACTAAAGATACGTAAGTGTGCGCAAATATACTCTTTATATAAACAAATTTATATTTGATTTGTTTTGTCTTCAAACACAAAATATGAGCCACTTCAAAAAAGTGTTAATCACATTAACAAATTATGCTCAGATAATAAAAGTAATCCAACCTGCTTGTGAGATTATGATTTCAGCAACAATGAATCATCATGGTTAGAACTTAAAAAGAAAACAGAAAATGAGAACGATGGCTTTTGTGGCAGTCAAACAAAGCCTGATGATTGAACACAACATAATATTGTCTATTAGAAAAGTACCAAACTATGATTTATGGACATGACATTAGTGTTAACAGATATGTAGTGTTAAATTTGTTCAATCTAAAAAATCAAGAATCAAGGACAAGACTACATATATTTTGATGGTATATGTAAATGCAAAATCTTATGTACGTACAATTTCTTGAGTAACCACCCATATTTTTGGCTTTTTTTTGGTTGCAACAAATACTTAATTTTATTGGAAAAAAAAGTGTTAGAGATGTTGACTAGAGGGGTAAAACTGAAAAAGTTTAAGAATTGGGCTGAGGAGTCGTTGAGGATGTGATTTCTAAGACGTGCTATGATTTTAAGTAGACACCAGGTCTTGACAATGCTCATATTTAGAGCACAGCCACATGAACGTATGTTTCAGGTTGTGCCAAAACATATCAACTCAACTGGACATGAATTTTCCATAAGAATTCTTATTTGGAGTCTACATTTTCTTTTTCCATCTACCAAAATTTTTGCATCCCCAAAATTTCTATTTTATCAAAGAAAAGTAAAGAATCTACCCTATAATATCCTCCCTGTACTAGGCTTATCTCCTGCATTCCTCATTTATCCAAAACTATAATTTTTTCTTAAAAGTTGACAACCGCACATATAAGATGACTGTTCTGACATGTTCAGCATGAAATTATACTACTATGAAGATCCTTGGAGTATCTACTTAAATGGTTTTAAATAAATACTATAACTGACAAAAAGAAAAGAAAAGAAGAAAATACCAGAGCTGTTAGAAGAAACTGCATGTTCCTTGCTGCCAGACTTGAGTGAAGCCAGTTCCTCGACAAGCGCTCGCTCCTTGTCACTGCAATTATCTTCAAATTGAGCTCATACAAAAAGTGTGCAACCACACAAAAGAGATGAAAACAAAGAAACCATGGCATAAACTCCCAACACAATCAAACAACCAATTCAAGCAGGCATTGCATATGATGGTACTCCTATAGGTTCTATAATATCCACAATCAATTCTCCCAACAGTATATTCATTCAGAATCTAATCTATTTATAGGACACCCTTTTGAAAGAAACTTCAAAATATTAAATGCTTTAACAAAAAGAACAAAAACAATCATGGGTGTCCTTCATTGACAGCTAAATCTTTCTGTACAATTAGAAAGAGAATGCCTGACATAATTTGCATATTATTGAATCAAATTATAATCTTCAATCCAACTGTTTCATAACTGAAAATTAGATAGCTCATGTCAGAATCAACAATATTTATTAAGGAAATATAGAGCAGACATTCCCTCCATTGTTTGATTTTGTTCGGCTTGAGAAGATGGTTAACCATAAGTTCATCATATAAAATACAGCTTTCAGTTTGAACCAATTACATCCGGTTTGTTGAAAAATGATTCTGAACAGCAGCTGAAATTTCATCTTCAAGGCAGCAATACATCAACATTATCTTTTAATTTAAAGTGATAGCATAGAATTCAAAACGAAAACAATTCACACAACATCAAAGAATAGCTCACTAATAAATCCTCCATAATAAACAATGTACACATCAGAGGTAATTTCAATTCCTCCAACAAAGTAATGGATATAGTGGTAGCCTCTTGATCATTATAAACAAAAAGGCTTTGAGTCTCGGGCTTTCATGTGGCCTGGTGAATACCAACAAGTCATAGTCATAATGATCAGGACAGTATTCATTATTCAACTACCGAGAATTCCTATTATTTAAACTGTAATTTGTCAATTAACAAAAACTAAAACATATAGGGAATTTACTGTAGCCATTTTCATTGTTCATGCTCTCACAATTCATTGTGGATTGTAATAGCATTTTTTTTAAAAAAATTCATTTTAGTCCTCAAACTTTTTCTTTCCACAATTGAGCCCAAATCAGCATCCAATTAAATGATTTTTTGGGAGGGCGGATTGAATTGAAAGAAAGAGGAACGAAGTGAAAAATGCAGATAACATAGGTGGTGACTTTGAAATTTGTTTCAAAAGTTCATTTCAGTCCCCTATATTTTTTAGCTATTAGGTGATTGATCCCTATAATTTAAAAAAAAAAATACATTTTGATATCAAACTTTATTTTTCTCATTTTTTAGTCCTTATTTGGGTGGAGGAGAGAGGGGGTCGCTGGATTATGGCTTGGGGAAAGAGAATTGTAGTTAGGAAAGATTTCAGCCACCAGTCTATTTTTGTATCAAAAGATTCCTTATAATGAGGGGGGTTCCAATTAAGTGTTATTTTTACCTTGAAAACACCTAAAACACAGATCTAAGCTTAGAAAGATTTTTTGTTTCGGGTTTTCGGGTGGTTTTTGTGTTTTTAAACGCCATAGATTGGTTTAACAAGGTTCATGGGATGTTTCCGAGGTGTTTTGGGTCAAAAACAGGTTCAAAATGGGTTTTTGGGTAAAAAACAGAACCTCTTTAAGCATCGTCCGCCCAATTAAACTTCAAAAAAAATAAAGGCCCATGCACAGGCTTGTCCTTGATTGGGCCAGGCGCTAGGCCTAGCTTACCGAGCCTAGCAATGCCTGGCCTCATTGCTTCTTTTTTTTTTCAAAGATTTTATTTTTTTATATTAATGGCTTTTTTTACATTAGTTTTTTAAAATAATTTTAAAATTTATATTTTAATTACTATCCCTTCTCTATGATTTTTTTTTGAGTTTTTTAGCCTTTGTTGAAAAACAATTATTTTTTAATTATATTGGGTGTGTTTAATTTTTGCATAAGCTGGTATGATTTATCCATAGTTTTTTTTGTATGTTTTATATAGATTAACTATTTTTAATATATAATATTTCTAATATGTGCAACCTTGCATAATTTTTTTCTTTTATTTTATTCAACAAATTTCATGTGTGTGTTCATCTCTATTACAAATTGATTTTCATAAACAAATTCATTAAACACAACTAGATAAATGACTCATGTTATGATATTAAACATCTTGATCTACATTGGTTTCTTGATTTTTCCAATTATGTTATATTTATCGTTACTCTCTCTTTTTTCATTTATTTACACAATAGTTCGTGATTTATTAATTGAATGCGTGCATAAGTTTTTCGATTTACATTTACGATTTTTTATGTAAAAAAACATGTTGAAAAATTCTACACGTTCTAGTTTTTTTTATCATGTGTTTGTATTTTCAATTTAATCCTTATTCTTATGATTTATTACCTTTTTTCTTGACTCTTTTATGTAAGTTTTATTATTTTTAATTTTACACTTTAATCTAAGTTGATAGTGTATTATTTTTTTATTTATTTTGATCCTCATTGATTGGTTATGTATGTATATGTATGTATGTATGTATGTATTCATTCCCGTTTACTATCATTGCTTTTTTCATCCATATGATTCAAATAAGGCCAACTTATTTATTTAGTTGGGACTATAACCCGAGTTATTAGATTTCTTTTTTAAAAGATAAAGATAAGCTAGCAACACCTAAATATTTTACTGGAAAAATAATGCGAACCCGCAGCATAGCAAAGGCACCAACCTAGTACCTACTAAATTAGATAACGTGTACAAACATTACAAATGCCCATGTCGAATAAGAAACTCTTGAGTGTAAAGTAGAAAGAGATTAAGACCTGATATCTTTGGGGATCAGAATATTCACAATAAAGTGATGATCACCTCGAACAGAAGGTTTATTGATGTCTGGAACTCCCAACCGTGACAATTTTACAGCATCTCCAGGCTGAATCCCGGAAGGAATTTGAAGATCTTTCAAACCCTCGACAGTCTCAACCTGAAGTTATTTTAGATTCATATGTCAAACAACTTACTTCAAGGCATCCAAAAGCCATTTCTATGTTTCCAGAAAAATTCTACAAAAAGTCACACATTTCAACCCCATCCCTAATTTGAACGATGAATAAAGGCAGAAAAAGGGGTAAAGTAAAGAAAAACACAGGCCATACTAAGGCCCCTAAGATGTATTCAACAACTGAACCATGAAGAAGAAACACATTTTGCATGATAACAAAAATCCGTGTTGTTTGGTTAACACATACCAAGTCAAATGATCTATTTAGAGTTACTTTTATGGCATAGAACTATGTCCAGCAATTCAATTTTGATTAAGTAATCAGATTGCTTTAAGAGAATGAACAGGATATGTTCAAGATTGCTATATCGTACAATTATTTCATACAATAAAATTGCATCATGTAAGTTCCAACTGCGATTGTGGCAGACTGACAATTCAATATCAGGAAGAGAATCTTTGTTTGTGGATTATTATTTAGCCATTGTTTCAAATGGGCATAAAACAGTCATACAAAAACATAAGCAGAGATGACAATGGATAGTGTGTTCCATAAATAATAACAACGGTTATTTATATGGTTATAACATTGGTAGTTTAAATGCCAGGCTTCTTCTTGAGGTCCAAAGGAAATTTCTAATATCTAAAGTACCAAAAATCACTATAACATAGACGTTGGCATCAAAATTGCCGGCCTCTATAGCAGGTATGTAGGAATTGAGGATTAGATGATGTCATGAGTTAAGCTCTAAGAGTCATACTTAGATTAAAAACTGCAGAGAGGTGAAGTGATTGAAAATAACCCTCAAGAAGAAAATTTGACTGCTCAAGGTGAACATGAAGAAGCCAACCCTACATTTTATGCCAAAAGCTTGACGGAGAAGCCATCACAAAACTCAAAATTTTACAATGGGTGCCCTCAAAAAACCATTTTCCTTTCCAAAACTTTCCACAAGACGATTCCTCATAAAAATACATGAAGAAGCCAAAGTAACCATACTCTAATCTAAACTAGGCCCAATTGAATCTGAAATTATAAATGATGAAACAGCCTTGACTCAAAGTGGCATAATTTCTCCATAAGATTCTGGCATTGAAGAAAATGGAACTAGGAACATTGATGTTCAACCAGAAACAAAAGATTGGAGCAAGGGCAGTGAAAGAACCAAGTGAATTAATAACCATTGTCAGAGTTTAAGGAACTTGTGATAAATTAGTATAGTGTGCATGCTAATTTCTGACACATTGATTTTGTTCCGCATCCAGAAGCATTAAGTCATGAAATTATTAACTGTGAAGCTATAGTTTAGCACCTGAAAAATAAATGAGAAGCAATGCTTCCAACAAAAGAGTAAAAGATAGCAGATTTTTTTTTAAAATATCTAATATAAGACAAGAAACTATAATTACCTTTAAGATGGTCCCCAGAATTGCTTGAGTATAATCAACATTGATCTTTGAGTAAAGATTGAGACCATTTCTCCAAATCCCTTGTTTTTCATTGACATGGAGGCTTATAAACAGATCACCAGCAATGCCCCTATCAATAGCAAATGAAGTGATGCTTCCAGTTTTAGATTTTTTCTTTTTTTTTTTCCTTGTAAGACTTTGTTTTGCATTGCTATCTAGTAATATCTAATCATAATATGAAATGAAGAAACATTCCATAACTAACACAGTATAAATGAAGAGAAATATCAATAGAAACAAAAGTTTAACAATGCCAAATATTACAAAAGAACCATTCTCATTTTTGGCATAAAGAACTCAGCAACCTCACAAATACATTATATGTAAATGATAACCTATATGGTGCATGCCCTAGTGTTAACCTTGTCCATTACACATCAATTAGTGCAATCATTATATATCCAAACCATCCAAATCAATCTAAATATAGCTATTACAAATATTTTGTGATTCTACATTGCAATGGAAAGGGTTGCGCTTGGATTTATAGGGATTAGGGATATGGACAAGAACAAAATGTAAAGAGATAATATATTTAAACCAACAAGGGTGGCTGCAAACTTGTAGACACAACCAGGAAGTTTGTCGTGCAGAAAGTATTAACAAGACCTGAATATGCAAATATTAATGTTTGACAGATGACCTACCAGTTTAAAATAGCCAGGAGAACACCAGAAAGTAGAATGTAATATCAGCCTATAGTGGATGGAAAGGAAGATATGCTCAAAGAGAGATGGATATTGGAGAAATTCAGGTATGAACCTACAAATGCTGAGGTGATATGTATGGATTCACATTTTGAGGCATGACTTAATAACTCACCCATTTTCTTTTTGCTTTTGATAAGCCAAGGGCCTCAGTATACCGACATCAAAAAGCTTCCTTGGTGCAGGCATTATACTCTACGCAGTATAAATTGCCTTTGTATTCCACTAATACCTTACAGAAAATTAGGTTTATGTTGCAGTCAGCCAACTCCATGTAGAGATAACAGTTAAGTACTTATTATATTGGAATCACCATGCAACAGGTGGTGAATTTTACGAATGTATTTCTGGGATTTCTGTTTTGAGGGAACACAAGCAGTCCCAAATCCCAACAGTAAACTCAAACCTCTCACAGTAAAGTTTCAAATATTTAACTTTGAGGCTTTTGATATCAAGATAGCAGAATGGTCCCTTGCACTGTAATCCCAAACATAAACTAGTTTAGTTGTCAACGGTGAACAGTGAAGTTTTTGGGAACACACATTAATTTTACACCACACTTGTTTAGCATTTCCTGATTCTTAACATTGATTGATCAATTTCTTCAGAGCAGCTGAAAGAGCACCAAATGAGATGTAATCCAGCCTCTTAAGAGCAATTTAAGCGCACCAAAAGGGACAAAAACAAGCTTCAACTATCCACATGTACAGATGATACTAGTAAAAATATTTGATGGACAATATCTTTATTCAATCATACCTTTTCTTGTTGAAACTACCCTCACCCTGAATTCGCATTGTAGCTCCATCATTGACACCAGCTGGGAAGACCACTTTCATGCTTCGCTTTGACCTTATTTTACCATTTCCACCACATTTTCGGCAGTGGTCAGTAATCACCTTGCCTTCACCAGAGCATTTTGCACAAGTAGAAACCTGAAATCCACACAAGTCATCCATCCTGTACACATGAAAGGAAAAAAGACACACATTCCCATACCTAAAATGTATAGTATCATCCATACAGCATTATCAAAGAAAGGGAAGAGAATTGAAAAGGAATAAATGAGTCAAGGTAGTTTAAGTAACAAATTTTTTAATAAATCCTACCCGTCTGAGTAGTTCCTTGTATTATTCAGATAAGGAAAGAGGCAAACACATTCAACTTATGCATTAGTTTCTTTGTATTATTCAGATAAGGAAAGAGGCAAATACATTCAACTTATGCATTAGTTTAGAAACATGTCAGCTTGAGAACATCTAGACAATTGATTATAGATTTAAATGTGAGAAAACTAGAAAGTCAAATGATGAACATGACTTGTTCCCAGCAGTAAAACTAGACAGGTAATCTGAATCTCCCATTCCAAATTCTTTAAATGAAGCAAAGCCTCAGAGATAAAAGAAGAGAAAAAGAACACATATCGGTAGAGCTTACTACTGCAGAGTACTAGTGTCTACTAAATGAAACT
>NW_011499905.1:599514-613293 GCF_000495115.2 Populus euphratica | reverse complement strand
GGAAAACGAAGTAGCAGGAATGGCTCTAATCGCGGGGTTCGAAATGGGCCAAAAGCAGCAGAAGGGAGCTTGGACTATGACGGGCATGGTAGTGGTAGACAAAACAGGATTTTAGGGCGTAATCATGATTACTACCTGGAGGCAAGGAAAACGATGATCGATAGGACGAAGAAGGGTTTTTGGTTGCTTTAATTTAGATATATTTGGAATTAAATTCTAAGTGGCTGGGCTTTTGAGCTGCCCAAAAGCCATGTGGGTGGGCTGTTACTGTTACTATATTGCTGTTACCTGGGTTTTCTTTCTTTTCACTTCATGCACTGTTTTTTTCTTTTCCCCCTGTTCATGCTTTTTTTTTTGAGTTGTCGTTTAAACCCTGTTATTTTCAGATTGTGTATTATTTGAACCCTAACATCTTAATAATTATATTTTAATCCTAATATTATTTTTCAGTAAAGTTGATGAAAAATTGAAGGGAAGATGGGGTAAGTCATTCTCTTACTTTATAGGTATTCTTTTTATAAACTCATCCTAACTGGTCACCTTTTTATTACTTAATGAAACCTTTGAACTAAACTTCTATCTCACCTCATTGTTGCACAAGAATATACTTAAGTGTAAAATGTTTCTTGCACTTTCTTAATAATGTCTTTAAAGTTATCTCCATGTAAAACTAGTAGATGAATCCTTGATAGAGGTGGATTAGTGATCTTGGTTGTCCATGTGATCTCCACGGGTATGAGTATGGCTTCTAAACTCATGTAACATGTCTTCATAATTGCTATGAGTGCTCACTTTCTTTTCTATTAATGGAGTATTCAAGATTTCTTTAGAGTTACCTCTAATTTCCTTACCTATCGTGTAATTAGCTAAAAAAAACTGAAATTGATTTGTTAGTGCTTTGATTTGTAGACCAACCTAACTGGTTCTCTTATCTTGCTTTATCCATTGTTCTCACCATTTATATTGTTGATTAGCTATTGATTCTTGAAGTTCTTGATGAATATCTTGTAATTGCTCATCAAGCTTTCTACAATCTTCATCTTATTGTTTTCCATTATTTTGAACCAAAAGGAATCGATTAGGGTCTGGGTTGACTCTAATATCAATTATTAAGATCTTTTTTTAACAACAAAGGAACTTTAAAAAGGACATAAAGTATAATAGAAAGAATAAAAGAAATGAGATAGAAGAAGAAGAAGAAATAGGAAGGAAAGAGAAGAAATGAGAGAGAAAAAATATACCAAATGAGACTATTTTTGTTATTACTTGAAGAAGCACTTTCTTCCTTTCACTAGTTATATAAATATAAATATAAATATATACACACACTACTCACTTTATTTAACTAACTTCTAACTACTCTTCCCACCCTTGTAACTAACTCTACTAATTACCTAAATACAATTGGAAAAAAGTTAAAGTTTAATAAACAAAGGTAATTGATATTTTACATATATTGTATAGAAAGTTATTGATAATTATAATTATAATCTAAGATTTTTATTAAAATTAAAGTTTAATAAATAAAGATGATTATCGATTAATTAGTAATCGGTTGTCACTTATTAATAACGATAACAAAAGTTGATGAAAAATTGAAGGGAAGATGGAGTAAGTCATTCTTTTACTTTATAGACATTCCTTTTATAAACTCATCCTAACTGGCCACCTTCTTATTACTTAATGAAACCTTTGAACCAAACTTCTACCTCACTCCATTGTTGTACAAGAACCTACTTAAGTGTAAAATGTTTCTTGCACTTTCTTAATAATATCTTTAAGGTTATCTCCACATAAAACTAGCAGATGAATCCTTGGTAGAGGTGGATTAGCAATCTTGGTTGTCCATGTGATCTCCACGAGTATGGCTTCTGAACTCATGTAACATGCCTTCGTGATTGTTATGAGTGCAATCTTGAGATTAGCTCTAATTTCCTTACCTATCGTGTAATTAGCTAAAAAAAATTGAAATTAATTTGTTAGTGCTTTGATTTGTAGGCCAACCTAACTGGTTCTCTTATCTTGCTTTATCCATTGTTCTCACCATTTATATTGTTGATTAGCTATTGATTCTTGAAGTTCTTGATGAATATCTTGTAATTGCTCATCAAGCTTTCTACAATGTCCTTCTACAATCTTCATCTTATTGTTCTTCATTATTTTGAACCAAAAGAAATTGATTAGGGTCTTGGGTTGACTCTAATATCAATTATTAAGATCTTTTTTTAACAACAAAGGAACTTTAAAAAGGACATAAAGTATAATAGAAAGAAGAATAGAAATGAGATAGGAGAAGAAGAAGAAAAAATAGGAAGGAAGGAGAAGAATTGACAGAGAAAAATATACCAAATGAAACTATTTTTGTTATTACTTGAAGAAGCACTTTCTTCCATTCACTAGTTATACACACACACACACACACAAACACTCTACTCACTTCATTTAACTAACTTCTAACTATTCTTCCCATCCTTGTAACTAACTATACTAATTATCTAAATATAATTGGAAAAAAGTTAAAGATTAATAGACAAAGGTAATCGATATTTTACTTATATTGTATAGAAATCGATATTTTACTTATATTGTATAGAAAGTTATTGATAATTATAATTATAATCTAAGATTTTTATTAAAGTTAAAGTTTAATAAATAAAGATAATTATCAATCAGTTAGTGATCGGTTGTCACTTATTACTAACGATAACGATGGATGATAATAGTTAGAGGCAAAACCATATGTATTATTATCATTAGTAATATAATAGCAATAGTAAATTTATTCTTTTTAAAATAATTTCCTAAAATATTAATAAAAACCAAAACATATATTGAATTCCAAAGCTAACAACTTAAATTAAAAAAATGGAACTAATATCGTATAATAATCAACAAACTAAAACATAATCTTTAATTTCATCAAGCCATCAATGTGAAATATACAAAATTTATGTAAAAAAACTAATTTATAAAATCTAAACTATATAAAAAAATTATCTCTAAATTTTCAAATCATAATACAAACATGCAAATTATAATACAAAATTATCTACACTTGCCTTTTCTTTCTCTTTGAAAATAGAAGCTATGTAAGAAAATATATGATTATATTGTATAAAAATTAATTACATTAATTTACAAGTAAAGTAGGCGTGTATAAAAAATCTTACAATATAAATGAACTGTTAAAATAGCATTAATCATTGGAGTACATGAAAAAACTATATTTACATAAAAAAAACCTATATTTACACTATTTAAAATATCATACTATCTATTTAACTCTTTTATTTAGCATTTGTCGTTTTAGATACTCTAATGTATTATGTTAAAATAATTCAATTAACATAGAGAAAATATGAACAAGAAAGAGAACGAGGCTAGAATTATCCTTTGTTTATTTATGAAAAGTACATCATTTAATCTAATTCAAAGAGCTTATATATATATATATATATATTAAGCTAAAATTATTATTCTACCATTAATAAATAAAACAAGATGAATGTATTATTTAACATCTCCCCTTAAACTCATGATGCATCAACTACAAGCATTGAGAGTTTGCTAACTAGAAAACAAAAATGAGAAATGAAATGTGACTTGATAAAGAAATCTAAGAAAACAAAAACGAGAAATGAAATGCGACTTGATAAAGAAATCTGCAATATACAAGGAAAAAGAAACAAAGGGCAAAGTAATTGTGGCATGCTTGGGATGATGATGAGTAAGATGACAATCAATCTCATGAGAGAATAAAACTCTCATATCCATAAGTAACCAATGTAACCAAATAATCTTTTTAGTAGTAAAATTCATAGCATGATATTCTATTTCAGTTGAGGATTAAAAAACAATAGATTGTTTCTTGCTCTGTCAAGAAATAAAAGAATCACCTAAAAAGATACAAAAAACAATAATTGATTTACAATCTATGGGATCTCTATCATGATCAATATCAGAGTAAGAATGCAACTCCAAGAAAAAGGTGGACGAAAGTAAAAGACTCTGAAAAATTATACCCTGAAGATATCGCAAAATAAAAAGAACAACTGCCTAGTGAACAATAGTAAGAGAATCAACAAACTGACTAACAACATAAACAATATATGCAGTATCTGGACGAGTAATGATGAGGGATACCAAACTTCTAACAATAATACGATATAAAGTAAGATTTGTCAAAGGTAAATCATCAAAAGAAGAATACCTTGCATTAACTTCAATGGGAGTGTTTACAGTCTTATAATCAATAAGTATAGCTAGTTCAAGAATATTTGCAACATATTTTAACTGAGAAAGAAGGTAACCTCTAGGTGAGTAAGCTACCTCAATACCCTTAAAATATCGAAGAGAACCCAAATCCTTCATTTCAAATCGTCTAGCCAACTCTGTCTTCAAAACTGAAATACCATCAATATCATCACTAGTGATAATCATGTCATCAATATATAAAATAAAATGATACGGTCTACATCCGTGTACTTAATAAAAAGAGTAGAGTCATGATTACTAGGAACAAATCTAAGAGATAAGATCACAACAGAAAATTTCTCAAACCAAACATGAGATGCTTATTTGAGACCATACAATGCATTCTTGAGCTTATATACAACAATAAAAGTATATAAGCTCAATAATACGTTATATGGTCTCAAAAATAACTATTACCCAGAGTTATGTGAAACACTAGGAAGAGGCGTCATATAAACTTCTTCTTGAAGATCTCCATTCAAGAAGGCATTTTTAACATCAAGTTGTAAGATATGCCATTAACAAATTGAAGTTACAACAATAAAAGTATGAATAGTAGTTATTTTTACAAAAAGGGTAAATGTCTCCTCACAATCCATACCATATTATTAAGAGTATACTTTTGCAACTAACCTAGCTTTGTATCGCTCAATAAACCTATCAGAATTAGTCTTCATCTTATACACCCAACAACAACCAATGACACTCTTACTAGAAGATAGAGGAATCAAATCCCAAGTATCTGTCTTACACAAAGCAAAAGGTTTCTCATCCATAGCTTGCTATCAAAGAGGATAAAAAATTCCTCTTTATAGGAAGAAGGCTTAGAGAGACAATGAATAAAAGCTAAAAAAGAAGTAAAAGATGAAGAATAACAAAAATAATCAAAATCTAGTAGTTTTGTAACTTATGAATGCGTATGGATTGACATAAAGGTGGATTCACAATCTCAGAAGAAGTTTAAAGGGTTCTAGATGAGAATGAAGCTTTAAGTGTGCTAGAAAGTAAAGTGTCAGTACCAGCAGAATGATGAGTACAAATTGGTCGAACATAGAAAGTGGTATCTAAGGTACTGGGAACGTGAGATGATAAACTATCATAATACTAAAAAAATAGGTCTATATGAATAATATCATGTTTAGTCAAGCCATGAGTAGTAGATGGAATAGAAAAGAACGGTATATACTTGAGAAAGATAATATAGCGAGACGCATAAAGTTTCTGAGTTATTGGATCAAAACAATGATACCCTTTTTTACCTTCACCATAACCTAGAAATACACAAATAGCAGATCGAGAGGATAACTTATTGTGTTTTATATCGGCACGAAAAACAAAACAAGTACAACCAAACACTCTAAAAGAGGATCAGGAACATACCCATATAATTTTTCAAAAAGAGAAAAACTTGAATTATGAGAAGATGAAATTGTATTAATCAAACTTACAATAGTAAGGACAACTTCTCCCCAAAACTCACTAGGAACAAAAGTAGACAACAAGAGAGAACAAACAATTTCTATAATTTACCTATGTTTCCTTTCAGCAACACCATTTTGTTTAGGAGTATCTGTACATGAAGTTTGATGAATGGTTTCATCTAAGGCAAGTAACTGATAAAATTTATTAGAAGTGTATTCCTCACTTAAATCACACCTAAAATATTTGATTACAATAAAATATTAAGTTTTCACAAGAGCTCGAAAGGTTGTATGTATTTCATAGAATTCATAACGATATTTCATTAAATAAACCCAACAATAACGAGTATAATCATCTATAAATGAATCATAATATCGAGTCCCTTTTTTTATAGCAATTGAAAAAGGTCCCCATACATCAAAATAAATCACATCAAAAGGTGAAGAAGAAACAAAAATTCTTCGATTAAAAGGTAAAATGGAAAATTTTTTCAGTTTACATCCACTACAATCAGAAATATCATAAATTTTTAAATTTTCTAAAGCTCTTGTGGATGCCAAAAATATTAAATAAGAAGATGAAACATAAGCTAAATGAGAATGCCATAAATAAAAATTAAAAGATAAAGGACTTAAATGAAAGGAAGACAAATCAACAATAGTAGCAGCAGCAATAGTAGCAACGACAACAAGTACTTTTAACTCATCCAAAATATATAGTCCATTCTCCTTATGACCTATCCCGATCATCTTCTAAGACTATAAAATCCTGTATACAACAAAAAGAACTAGAAAACATGATTAAATAATCATCAAAATCATGTATTCGACCAACAAAAGTAAGAATCAATTTGAGTTTCATAATAAGATAAATATTAGGAAAAGACAAGTGAGGTGTGACAATAGAATCAACACTTGCTAAGGACATGGAAGTGCCATCAGCAGTCATAATAGGAATGGAGGACAAAGGCAACACAAAGGTAAAAGATGAAGAATCTGGAGACATATGATGGGAAGTACTAGAATCCAAGACCTATTCAAAATGTGACATACTTGAGAAGTTATGAGGCAACTGACATATGAAAAAAGAAGAAATAGACATTGTTTATGGTTATAAGAAGAGAAACTTGTGAAATTGCTCAGCTAGAGTACTAGGATCGGTGATAGAGCTTGATGAAGCTATTGTTGTAGTATTGTGATGTGGTGGTTTATAACTTTAAATTGGTCAATGAGCATTAGATTATGACTGGTTACCATGCTTACAAGCTTAATTCTGTTGTCTTAACTTGTGATACTAAGCCTTCTAATGACTTTTTACTTACAAAACTACACTCATCAAAGCCAACTCTTGTGTAAGGCTTATTCTGATGATTAAAGAATGACTTAGAGGGTACTATTAGTATAGAATGCTTGAAGTAAAAAGAATTCTCTTTTTAGAATAAGACTGGAGACGTGTTTCTTCAGCCAATAACTCATTGAAATAGAAAACAATGGAGAACAATGCAGAAATGAACCTCTAAATCCTTCAAAATCACTACGAAATGCTATTAAAAACTATACCAATCATTGTTGCTCTTTACGCTCAATATAGGTACCATATGCCTTTAATTCTGTCAATTATGTAAGAACCAATTAATCCCAAAGATTTGCTATAGCAGAATAAACCTCTTGAATACTCATATTCTTCTAAAAAAAGAGCTTATATATCATTTTTTAATTGATACTGTTTTGCAAAATTTGATTGCGTGAATAACCATTTCAGATGATCTCAAACCTCCTTTGTTGTCTCATACTTCGCCAACTGCATACCTATAAAATGCTCAATGAAATTTTTAATCCACATAATAATTTTTGCATTGTTTGTTTCTCATGCATCTATCGAATAAGCATCCCCTTATTTAGTATTCTTAGGTACCACATAAATTCCACTGACATATCCCCACACTTTTTACCATTAAGAAAATTTCTTATTATATAGCTCTAATACAAATAATTCTGCTCATCCACCCTTACACTCACAGACTTAAGCGAATCATCTCTTTCAATAGCCATAATAAAAAATCACAGATAACCAAAATGCAAAAGCAATGGAAAACAAAATACTAAATTGCAAAAACTAAACAAAAATTGCAGAAACTAAACAAATATCTTCTTGAAGTTATACGATTACTCCCAAACATAAAATAAATTTGCACAAATTGAACCTAAATACCAAATTACAAAAGCTGAAGGGAATACAAATACTAAAATAATTGCAGAACACTACAAGATTTAACAGTTTTATCGACGAAAATATTCCGTCGATCTGTGATTCAGTGTTTGTCAGTAATTTTTTACTGACGACATCCCTAATAGAAAACGTCCATTGGCTTTCCTTTCATTGGCAATACCTCATTCGGTAGCTAAATCAATCGATAAAAAAAATATTTACCGATGATTGTACAGACAGAAATTACAAGGAAAAAAAAAGTTTCCCGCTTGAAATATACTAACGGATGTATTCCATTAGTGATCATGTGAAATACCAAAGGAATAAGCCATTAGTAACGTTATCGGTGAGTGTGTGAAATAGCAACCGATTATATCTGCCTATATATTCATTGGTGATTGTGGCAGCTACTATGCAATGCCAACAAACTAATTCTGTCTATAAATTTATTGGTATGATTAACAAATGTCAACAGATGCAATCCATCGGTAAAACCTTTTGGGATTATTTTTAAATATGTTTTTAAAAAATTATTTAGTATATATAATATTCTATAAATTAATAGTAAAAAAACAATTATGCAAATGAAATTTTTATTAAACATCAAAAATAAAAAAAATAAAGTTAAATAATATTCATTACAAATTGAATATGTTTCAAATAAATATTTTTTTTAACTATTAAAGTTAACTAATATTCATTACAACTTAACATAATGGTGGAGCTAGAGGAGGAGAAAGCTGGTTGTTATGCGGCCAAAAAGGAGGAGGCACACATGTATCACTACTTTGTGATGCCATGTTCATGACCATTTGGTGAAACTGTTCATGATCCGCTTTGAGTTATATATACTTCGCCGATAGGTGATCGTGTTTTTCAGTAAGTTGAGCCGTGTGTTGTTACAAGGCCATGAACTCCTTAGATTGAGTGCTCGATATCGATTGGGAGCTACCAATGGTTGAGACACTATAGGCCACCCATAAGTTCTCAACCATAGTGTTGGAGAGCCCGTACACCTGATTTTTATCGGGTTCACCTGATGATTCAACCTCCATCCACAATTCTGGATCAAAATTCGGATGGATCGAAATATTGTCCCCATATCTATGTCTCAATCGACTATTAGAAGTCTCCTGAAAATGAAAAAGGTAATCACCATATTCAATTCATTAAAAATAATAACTTACAAAATAAAATGGTTGAATAAACATACCACAAAGTGTTGAGCACGGTTGTCAACGAACTGTTGCACCCTTTTTTAGCAGTCTTGAATCTTCACGTGCGTCTCAACAAATAGCTCCATTGGGCTCAGCTCACATCCAAGAAACGTAACCTATAATGAAAAAAATTAATTAACAAAAAATTAATTTAACGATATATTTTATTTAAATTAATCTTACTATCTATTTTGCATGTGCAACAAACGGAACGGAGCCGCCGGTATGTGTTGTCACTGAGCCATGAATTGATCAATTTCGGTTGCTAGTACAGGATTATGAGTGTCATCTGAACTGCTCAAATGCCACGTGCTCAAAATAGTGTGGCCATATATCTGTCAAGATGTATATCAGTTTGAAATCCCTCCAAACCACGACGTCTTTCTAACACTGGAGACCCTTATCTCTCGTGGTTTTTTTTACCTTTTTTTATGTTTCATACAAAAAATTATGCAACCTACTTTCATAGCGAGAAATTAGATTTTGAAACATAAATTTTTTTATAGTAATTATTTTTCAACTCTCTGTGAAATACCAATGGACCTTAGTCCGCCGGTATAGACATCGGTGATAGTGCATTATACAAGAAAGATTATATTTGTATTGCCCAGTTACCTTCCTATGAACACTTAAATGATTAATTGTCCATTGCGCAAAATAATAACAACAGTGCTTAAACAATACATAAACTTATAAAATAAATATTTCGTGTTACAAAATATATCATCCATATTATATATTACACGAAAAAAATGTGTTACACATGGCTTCATTCTAATAGTTAGTCAGAATTTTCTTCTTCTTTGTCGTTAATTGAATAGTCATCACCTTCATTGCAATCTTCAATATGGATATTATTATCTTCATCGACATTTACTCGTCCGTTAAATCTCAAAACAACATTCAATTTCTCTATGTCAACATCAACAAGACTATCATAAAAAACATGAAAATTTGAATTTTTTTCCAAGTCGATCGAAGGAGCAACTCAATATGATTCAACCAATTCATTAACTTGAAAGACTTCATCTCGCACACTTGTGTCTTTGTTGTCATCCTGAACAAGCTCGACATGACTTTTGGGTATTGTTTTTAAAACGAACAACCAATCCACTCTTAATCGATCCTTTCTAAAGGAAGGGGTGTATGTGTAATAAACTTGTTGACATTGCTTTGTGGAAACAAAAACATCATTTATGTTGCGGAATCTAGCTTTTGAGTTGATTTTGACCAAACCATAGTACAAATCAACTCTGATTCCTCTATCAGTCATGTCATACCAATAGCTTTTAAATAAAAACACTCTATTTTGCTCGCTATAATATTGCAATTCGACAACCTTTTCTAATCTATCATAGTAGTCAACTTCTAACTCACTACTAGTTGATCCTTTAAAACAAACACTATTGTTGTATATCTTTCTTCCATACCTGTATTCTTCAATATGGAACAAATATCCATTGATAAAATATCCATTGTAGCACTTAACTTTTCTTTCAGGGCCTAGACTTAGTGAAGACAATGACTTAGCAACACTCTTTCCCATTTTATAAACCTTGTATGTAATGTACATCAATGAACAATAAACAAGAATCTCGTAATGACATGCATACAGTCATTTTGCAAGTGAGAATGAGTTTGTGATAGTAATTACATGTTTTCTAAACCACATGGTAAATTGTTCATTTTATAATTGAAAGATCTGGGATTCGGTCAGCTTCGAGTTATTGGATAACAAATATTATCGATGTTGCCTACAAGTGATAATAAGTGTATGATATTATAATATATAATTAATAGTATATTATTGACAAAGTTTAATTAATATTACACATATATATACTTACTGGATAAAAAGTCGCAGCTCATCACAATTAAATAGAACATAATTGTATGCATTTTTGAACTCTATTTCTAACAATTATTTTTATTTTATTGCAGCTATCACATGTCTCAAAAAAAGAAACTTCAATTTCTCGCTGTCCACCAAAAACTGATTCTTCCAAGCTCAAATACAGATCATACCTTCAATATAAGACATTACAAATCATAAAAAAAATTATTTCTAGCCAGAAACAAGGGTGGGAATGAGGGAAAGAGAGAACACTTGCAAACCAAGTCAAAATAATGGGTAAGTTCATGAATATGCAAAAGGGTTTCTCAAAATGTATCATCATAAAGTACCTAGGGTATGATCCTTCAACATGGTCTCTTAAGTTGTTTACTCTACGTAGTTTTCCTCTGCTCATTGGCATATGGTATATAGACTTGAACTAAATCTCCCTTTTCCTTTAAGTAATATGTTATAGGTTCAAGGGGCACCATAAAAGTACATGAGGGGGTGTGCAAAAGAAGTTCCAGGATAGCCAAGCCTCAGTTGAAAGAAAATTTAAGAATTAGAGTGGGGAAAAGGAAATCAGCACCTGTGCACAAAGCTTAGCACCTAGCAAAAGTCAGAGAGATGGGCATGCTGATAAATGCATCCAGCCAAATAATGATAATAAAACCATCTTTAAGCCTGTAGAATGGGGTTCTACACTCACAGATTCTCCAATTGTTCACCCCATACATAGGTTACATAAGATAAATCTACATTGCTCTGCCTTTACACCTTCCAGACTTTCTTTCCAGTTTGCAAAGCATCTTTGCTACATTTCTAGTCTTGGCATTTCTAACCATAATTTGATACATCAGCATCTAAATCAAAGGTCACAATCACACAGCAAAAAACAACGCCCTCTCCTATCCAGCTATCCTGAAGCTCAATAAGCTCAAAGACATATTAGTTAAAATTTCTTCACACTCTGGGTAATCTTTTCATGGATTACAGATATTTTGAGAACTCAAAGTTCATTAACAAGATGGTGAATCATAAACTTCACTCATGTCTAATGTCCATTTTCTATACACAAACGCATCCAAGTAACAAGGATAAAAGCTACAGTTTTGGCGCATTAAATAGCAAATGGTGAAAAATGAAGGATCAATACCGAATGTCAAGATCCTGGTTTCCCATATTTCTGAAATTGAAGTTAAGCCCGCCATCTTCACCCCTTCCACCAAAAAACCCATCTGAACCACCAAAGAAGGTGTTGTATATTTCAAAAGGATCCACCTGAAAACGATGAAACCAACAAGATTACAAACAAGTAATTAGCTAGTCAAGGTCCAGCACACTTGCATGCAATCCCCGAGTGTTAAAGTCAATTAAAACATTGCTTTTCAAGTCACGTTAGTATGACAAGCAAGAATTTGCAGAAATGCATAAAGTTGATCCCATAATCTTACCCCTTGCGAACCACTGCCAGAGCCATCAAATTCTCCTTGCAAACCTGCCTCACCAAAGCGATCATATAAAGATCTTTTCTCATCATCTGATAGGACCTACATAAATTCTTCATTAACACCATGGAGGTGAGAGGCAAATCAATGCTACACTGGAAAATGGCATGTTAGTTAGGCTACTACAGGATGGGGCCCACAAAGCATACATGGACCGATAGTGAAGTTTAGTCAGCTACCTCATAGGCAGCACTTATTTCTTTAAACTTGTCTTCAGCTCCAGCTCCCTTGTTCATGTCTGGATGATACTGTACATACATACCAAACCAAAGACAGATAGAGTAAATTTCAAGAAAATACCTATGCATATCAAAATCAAATATTAATGAAATCCACACACACACACACACATATATAAAGAAACCTTGCGCGCCAGCTTTCTGTAGGAACTTTTGATTTCTTGTAAAGTGGCATTTCTACTGACATTCAAAGTGGAATAATAATCAGCTCTAGCAGAAGCTGCTGCCCTTACAGAAGTAGTGTTGAAAAAACGATGGCCCTTTGCAGGGGTGAAATTGGGACTACGAAAATTGTTGGTTTTCAAGAAATGACGAGGAGGGGTTGTGGAAAAGGAATTAGCAGGAATGGCTCTAATCGCGGGGTTCGAAATGGGCCAAAAGCAGCAGAAGGGAGCTTGGACTATGACGGGCATGGTAGTGGAAGAAAAAACAGGATTTTAGGGCGTAATCATGATTACTACCTGGAGGCAAGGAAAACGATGATCGATAGGACGAAGGAGGGTTTTTGGTTGCTTTAATTTAGATATATTTGGAATTAAATTCTAAGTGGCTGGGCTTTTGAGCTGCCCAAAAGCCATGTGGGTGGGCTGTTACTGTTACTATATTGCTGTTACCTGGGTTTTCTTTCTTTTCACTTCATGCACTGTTTTTTTCTTTTCCCCCTGTTCATGCTTTTTTTTTTGAATTGTCGTTTAAACCCTGTTATTTTCAGATTGTGTATTATTTGAACCCTAACATCTTAATAATTATATTTTAATCCTAATATTATTTTTCAGTAAAGTTGATGAAAAATTGAAGGGAAGATGGAGTAAGTCATTCTTTTACTTTATAGACATTCCTTTTATAAACTCATCCTAACTGGCCACCTTCTTATTACTTAATGAAACCTTTGAACTAAACTTCTATCTCACCTCATTGTTGCACAAGAATATACTTAAGTGTAAAATGTTTCTTGCACTTTCTTAATAATGTCTTTAAAGTTATCTCCATGTAAAACTAGTAGATGAATCCTTGATAGAGGTGGATTAGTGATCTTGGTTGTCCATGTGATCTCCACGAGTATGGCTTCTGAACTCATGTTACATGCCTTCGTGGTT
>NW_011499905.1:590854-596325 GCF_000495115.2 Populus euphratica | reverse complement strand
TATTACTACTACTACTACTACTATTATTATTAGTATTATTATTGCTTCTATTATTATTGTTGTTGTTTATAATTATTTTTTATAATTGTTGTTTATAATTTGTATAATTAACCTCCCTGTGGTTCGACCCTGGTCTTGCCGGGTTATTTATTACTTCGACACTCCTGCACTTGGGAGAAGACATCAACCTTTTAGTCGTGTCAAATACCAAACTTCTAACAATAGTACGATATAAAGTAGGATTTGTCAAAGGTAAATCATCAAAAGAAGAATACCTTGCGTTAACTTCAATGAGAGTATTTATAGTCTTATTATCAATAAGTATAGCCAGTTCAAGAATATTTGCATCATATTTTAACTGAGAAAGAAGGTAACCTCTAGGTGAGTAAGCTACCTCAATACCCTTAAAATATCAAAGAAAACCCAAATCCTTCATTTCAAACTGTCTAGCCAACTCTGTCTTCAAAACTGAAATATCATCAATATCATCACTAGAAATAATCATGTCATCAATATATAAAATAAAATGATACGGTCTACATCCGTGCACTTAATAAAAAGAGCAGAGTCATGATTACTAGGAACAAATCTAAAAGATAAGATCACAGCAAAAAATTTCTCAAACCAAACATGAGATGCTTGTTTGAGACCATATAACGCATTCTTGAGCTTATATACATACCCAGAGTTATGTGAAACACCAGGAAGAGGCGTTATATAAACTTCTTCTTGAAGATCTCCATTCAAGAAGGCATTTTTAACATCAAGTTGTAAGATATGCCATTAACAAATTAAAGTTACGACAATAAAAGTATGAATAGTAGTTATTTTTACAAAAAGGGTAGATGTCTCCTCACAATCCATGCCATATTATTGAGAGTATACTTTTGCAACTAACCTAGCTTTGTATCGCTCAATAAACCTATCAGAATTAGTCTTCATCTTATACACCCAACAACAACCAATAACACTCTTACTAGAAGATAGAGGAATCAAATCCTAAATATCTGTCTTACATAAAGCAAAAGGTTTCTCATTCATAGCTTGCTATCAAAGAGGATAAAAAATTCCTTTTTATAGGAAGAGGGCTTAGATAGATAATGAATAAAAGCTAAAAAAGAAGTAAAGATGAAGAATAACAAAAATAATCAAAATCTAGTAGTTTTTTAACTTATGAATGTGTATGGATTGACATTAAGGTGGATTCACAATCTCAAAAGAAGATTGAGGGGTTGTAGATGAGAATGAAGCTTCAAGTGTGCCAGAGAGTAAAGTGTCAATACTTGCAGAGTGATGAGTACAAATTGGTTGAACATGGAAAGTGGTATCTAAGGTACTGGGAACGTGAGATGATAAACTATCATAATACTAAAAACAAATAGGTCTATGTGAATAATATCATGTCTAGTCAAGCCATGAGTAGTAGATGGAATAGAAAAGAACGGTATATACTTGAAAAAGATAATATGACGAGACATATTAAGTTTCTGAGTTATTGGATCAAAATAATGATACCCTTTTTTACCTTCACCATAACCTAGAAATACACAAATAGCAGATCAAGAAGATAACTTACTGTGTTTTATATCAACACAAATAATGAAACAAGTACAACCAAACACTCTAAAAGAGGAATAATCAGGAACATACCCATATAATTTTTCAAAAAGAGAAAAACTTGAATTATGACAAGATGAAATTGTATTAATCAAGCTTACAGCAGTAAGGACAACTTCTCTCCAAAACTCATTAGGAACAGAAGTAGACAACAAGAGAGAACGAGCAGTTTCCATAATTTGCCTATGTTTTCTTTCAGCAACACCATTTTGTTTAGGAGTATCTGTACATAAAGTTTGGTGAATGGTTTCATCTAAGGCAAGCAACTGATAAAATTTATTAGAAGTATATTCCCCACTTAAATCACACCTAAAACATTTGATTACAACAAAATATTGAGTTTTCACAAGAGCTCGAAAGGTTGTATATATCTCATAGAATTCATAACGATATTTCATTAAATAAGCCCAACAATAACGAGTATAATCATCTATAAATGAATCATAATATCGAGTCCCTCTTTTTATAGAACTGAAAAAGGTCCCCATACATCAAAATGAATCACATTAAAAGGTAAAGAAGAAACAAAAATTCTTCAATTAAAAGGTAAAACAGAAAATTTTTCCAGTTTACATCCACTATAATTAGAAATATCACAAATTTTTAAATTTCCTAAAGCTCTTGTGGCTGCCAAAATATTAAACAAGAAGACGAAACATAAGCTAGATGAGAATGCCATAAATAAAAATTAAAAGATAAAGGACTTAAATGAAAGGAAGATAAATCAATAGTAGTAGTAGCAATAGTAGCAACGACAACTAATACTTTTAACTCATCCAAAATATATAGTCCATTCTCTTTATGACATGTCCTGATCATCTTTTGAGACTATAAATCCTGTATACAATAAAAAGAACTAGAAAACATGATTAAATAATCACCAAAATCATATATTTGACCAACAAAAGCAAGAATCAATTTGAGTTTCAGAATAAAATAAATATTAGGAAAAGACAGGTAAGGTGTGACAATAGAACCAACACTTGCTAGCTCTTGTGGCTGCCAAAATATTAAACAAGAAGACGAAACATAAGCTAGATGAGAATGCCATAAATAAAAATTAAAAGATAAAGGACTTAAATGAAAGGAAGATAAATCAATAGTAGTAGTAGCAATAGTAGCAACGACAACTAATACTTTTAACTCATCCAAAATATATAGTCCATTCTCTTTATGACATGTCCTGATCATCTTTTGAGACTATAAATCCTGTATACAATAAAAAGAACTAGAAAACATGATTAAATAATCACCAAAATCATATATTTGACCAACAAAAGCAAGAATCAATTTGAGTTTCAGAATAAAATAAATATTAGGAAAAGACAGGTAAGGTGTGACAATAGAACCAACACTTGCTAAGGACATGGAAGTGCCATCAACAGTCATAATAGGAATGGAGGACAAAGGCAACACAAAGGTAAAAGATGAAGAATCTGGAGACATATGATGAGAAGTACTAGAATCCAAGACCTATTCAGAACATGACATACCTGAGAAGTTATGAGGTAACTGACATATGAAAAAAGAAGAAGCAGACATTGCTTGTAGTTGTAAGGAGAGAAACTTGTAAAATTGCTCAGTTAGAGTACTAGGATCAGTGATAGAGCTTGATGAAGCTATTGTTGTAGTATTGTGATATGGTGGTTTATAACTCTAAAGTGGTCAATGAGCATTAGATTATGACTGGCTACCATGCTTCCAAGCTTGATTCTGTTGTCTTAACTTGGAATACTGAGCCTTCTAATGACTTTCTACTTACAAAACTACACTCATCAAAGCCAACTCTTGTGTAAAGCTTATTCTGATGATTAAAGAATGACTTAAAGGGTACCGTTAGTATAGAAGGTTTGAAGTAAAAAGAATTCCCTTTTTAGAATAAGACTGAAGACGTATTTCTTCGGCCAATAACTCATTGAAACAAAAGACAATGGAGAATGATGCAGAAATGAACCTTTAAGTCCTTCAAAATCATTACGAAATGCTATTAAAAACTGTATCAATCATTGTTGCTTTTTACGCTCAATATAGGCACCATATGCCTTTAATTCTGTCAATTATGTAAGAACCAATTAATCCCAAAGATTTGCTATAGCAGAATAAACCTCTTGAATACTCATATTCTTCTAAAAAAAGAGCTCGTATATCATTCTTTAATTGATACTGCTTTGCAAAATTTGATTGCGTGAATAACCAATTTAGATGATCTCAAACCTCCTTTGTTGTCTCATACTTCGCCAATTATATACCTATAGAATGCTCAACGAAATTGTTAGTCCACATAATAATTTTTGCATTGTTTGCTTCTCATGCATCTATCGAATAAACATCCTTTTATTTAGTATTCTTAGATACCACATAAATTCCACTGACATATCCCAACACTTTTTACTATTAAGAAAATTTCTTATTATATAGCTCTAATACAAATAATTCTGCTCATCCACCCTTACACTCATAAACTTAAATGAATCATCTCTTTCAATAACCATAATAAAAAATCACAGATAACCAGAATGCAAAAGTAATGGAAAACAAAATACTAAATTGCAAAAACTAAACAGAAATTGCAAAAACTAAACAAATATCGTCTTGACGTTATACGATTACTCCAAAACATAAAATAAATTTGCATAAATTGAACGTAAATACCAAATTACAAAAGCTGAAGGGAAGACAAATACTAAAATAATTGCAGAACACTACAAGATTTAACAGTTTTATCGATGTCATAACCTAATTTTTGATTTTTTTTTACTAAACAAATTGATGAAAAACAAGTAAAAATAAAATAAATGAAGAGTGAATTAAAATTTGGGTTAAGTGCAACATGATTAGAAGTTTAAAGATTTAATTAAACTCTTGACTAGTTTAATTAATTAAATAAAAGGGCTTAATTAGAGAATTAATAAGTTTGAGGTCTTAATTAAACTTTGATTTAGTTAATTAAATAAATTTAGGGACTTAATTGAAAGTAATCCAAGGGTAAAATTAAAAATCTATTTGATTAAGGGACCCAATTAATACATTTCAAAATATCGGGGACCAAACTACAATCTGTCATTTGTCATGCCAAATGACGTCGTTTCAGGTCATACTGTTCATCATTTGTTAGCTGAAGACCGATTCAACAGGGGAGAAAATCCGGCAAATCATTCCAGCAAATCACGGCCACGGCACCATGATCTCTTGCCCACGATCCCGCTCATGGATTGATTAACAGGGGAACTGGTTTCTGCATGCTCTCGGGCTCTATAAAAGGCAGAGCAGAGCATAGAGAGAGAGGAGGAAAAACTAAAAAAACAAGGGGGAAGAACCAGGGGGGAACTGGAGCAAAATGCAGAGAAAAAACCCAGAAAACAGGGAAAGGTAGAGCACGAATTGAAACAGAAGAAAAATACAAGAGACAATAAAAAGGACAGACACACACAGACAACGAGCAGGAGGATGAAACAGAACCAGGAGGGGGTTTGAGAGAAAAACCAAGGCAGAAAACGCAAGCAAAACCCAGAAAAAAGCCTCAGCAACAGAGGAGGAGGGGACGAAAAATCAGAGAAGAAAAACCTAGAGAACAAAGGAACGAAACAGAGGAACAAATAAAAGCAAACGTGGGAAGAACTGGAAGGAGACGCAAGAGACAAACACAGGGACGATAGAACAAAAATAATGAAAGAAGAAGGAACAGAGGGCAGGTCCAGTTTCCTTCCAACGTGCGCCTCCACTGATCTTCGCCCAAAAACGCTAACACTCCGGAAGAGCAATCTGCGGCACGGTAAGCTTGCTTTTCCTTTTTCATTCTTTTTGAATCCTTAGTGCATTCAGCACTGTGCGAAGGTAATTAATTACCTTCGCAC
>NW_011499905.1:554951-590695 GCF_000495115.2 Populus euphratica | reverse complement strand
AATCAAACTTATCTACATTTTTATTATCATCATTTTTTTTCTTTTTTTTTTTTAATTTTTTTTTTTATAGCTACGTGATATTTACCAACGCCAGAGTTGGAAATATCTGTAGTTAAATATTCACTATTCACTGACGCCAGAGTCAGGAATATTACACGCAAAACCACCATAGCATAAACCAACAAAACATTAGCAATTATTGACAAAGTCAGCAATGCAGCCTGCCTTAGGCAGGACGCTAAAAGGGGTGATAATATTTTTTCTTTTGCGTAATCAGTCTTGAACGATAAAATCTCTGTTGACCAGTTAGGGTTACTAGTAACCATAATACTAGGTGGCGACTCCTTAAACAAAGTTCATTCACCATCAAAGAATAGGATGCCAAAAATCCATTCTTTCCATTCCATTTAAATAATTTTTAAGGTCGCCGCGATGTCCGGGTGTGACAATCGACGAAAATATTCTGTCGATCTGTGATTCAGTGTTTGTCAGTAATTTTTTACTGACGTCATCCTTAAAAGAAAACGTCCGTCGACTTTCTTTTCATTGGCAATACCTCATTCGATAGCTAAATCAATCGGTAAAATTTTTTTTTACCGATGATTGTACAAACAGAAATTACAAGGAAAAAAAAAGTTTCCTACTTGAAATATACTGACGGATGTATTCCGTTAGTGATCATGTGAAATACCAAAGGAATAAGCCATCAGTAACGTTGTCGGTGAGTGTGTGAAATACCAACCGATTATATCTGCCTATATATTCATTGGTGGTTGTGGCAGCTACTATGCAATGCCGATGAACTAATTTTGTCTATAAATTTGTTGGTATGATTAACAAATGTCAACGGATGCAATCCATTGGTAAAACCTTTTGGGATTATTTTGAAATATGTTTTTAAAAAATTATGTAGTATATATAATATTATATAAATTAATAGTAAAAAAAAGAAATTATGCAAATGAAATTTTTATTAAACATCAAAAACAAAAAAAATAAAATTAAATAATATTCATTACAACTTAACATAATGGTGGAGCTAGAGGAGGAGGAAGTTGGTTGTTATGCGACCAAAAAGGAGGAGGCACACATGTATCACTACTTTGTGATGCCATGTTCATGACCATTTGGTGAAACTGTTCATGATCCGCTTTAAGTTATATATACTCCGCCGATTGGTGGGCGGGTTTTTCCGTAAGCTCAGCCATGTGTTGTTACAAGGCCATGAACTCCTTAGATTGGGTGCTCGATATTGATTGGGAGCACCTAATGGTTGAGACACTATAAGCCACCCACAAGTTCTCAGCCGTAGTGTTGGAGAGCCCGTACACCCGATTTTTATCAGGTTCACCTAATGATTCAACCTCCATTCGCAATTCTGGATTGAAATTCGAATGGATCGAAAGATTGTGCCCATATCTATCTCTCAACTGGCTATTAGAAGTCTCCTGAAAATGAAAAAGGTAATCATCATATTCAATTCATTAAAAATAATAACTTACAAAATAAGATGGTTGAATAAACATACCACAAAGTATTGAGCACGGTTGTCAACGAACTGTTGCGCCCTTTTTTGGCGGTCTTGAATCTTCACGTGCATCTTAATAAACAACTCCATTGGGTTCGACTCACGTTCAAGAGACGTAGCCTATAATGAAAAAAATTAATTAACAAAAAATTAACAATATATTTTATTTAAATTAATCTTACTATTTATTTTGCATGTGCAACAAATGGAACAGAGTCGCTGATATGCGTTGTCATTGAGCCATGAATTGATCAATTCTGGTTGCCAATACAGGACTATGAGTGTCATGTGAACTGGTCAAATGTCACGTGTTCAAGATAGTGTGGCCATATATCTGTCAGGATGTATATCAGTTTGAAATCCCTCCAAACCACCATGTCTTTCTAGCACTAGAGACCCTTATCTCTCGTGGTTTTTTTTACCTTTTTTTATGTTTCATACCAAAAATCATGCAACCTACTTCCATAGCGAGAAATTAGATTTTGAAACATAAATTTTTTTATAGTAATTATTTTTCAACTCTCTGTGAAATACCAATGGACCTTAGTCCGCCGGTATAGACATCGGTGATAGTGCATTATACAAGAAAGATTATATTTGTATTGCCCAGTTACCTTCTTGTGGACACTTAAATGATTAACTGTCCATTACACAAAATAATAACAATAGTGCTTAAACAATACATAAAATTATAAAATAAATATTTTGTATTACAAAATATATCATCCATATTATATATTACACTAAAAAAATATGTTACACATGACTTCATTCTGATAGTTAGTTAGAATTTTCTTCTTCTTTGTCATCAATTGAATAGTCATCACCTTCATCGCAATCTTTAATATGAATATTATTATCTTCATCGACATTTAGTTGTCCGTTAAATCTCAAAACAACATTCAATTTCTCTGCGTCAATATCAACATGACTATCTTAAAAAACATGAAAATTTAAATTTTTTTCCAAGTTGATCGAAGGAGCAACTCAATATGATTCAATCAACTCATTAACTTGAAAGACTTCATCTCGCATGCTTGTGTCTTCGTTCTCATCCTAAGCAAGCTCGACACGACTCTTAGGTATTGTTTTTAAAACGAACAACCAATCCACTCTTAATCAATCCTTTCTAAAGGAAGGGGTGTATGTGTAATAAACTTGTTGACATTGCTTTGCGAAAACAAACACATCATTTACGTTACGAAATTTAGCTTTTGAGTTGATTTCAACCAAACCATAGTACACATCAACTCTGATTCCTCTGATAGTCATGTCTATTTTGCTCGCTATAATATTGCAATTCAACGACCTCTTCTAATCTATCATAGTAGTTAACTTCTAACTCACTACTAGTCGGTCCCTTAAAACAAACACTGTTGTTGTATGTCTTTCTTCCATACCTGTATTCTTCAATATGGAACAAATATCCATTGTAACACTTAACTTTTCTTTTAGGGCCTAGGCCTAGTGAAGACAATGTCTTAGCAGCACTCTTTCTCATTTTATAAACCTTGTATGTAATGTACATCAATGAATAATAAACAAGAATCTCGTAATGACATGCATACAGTAATTTTACAAGTGAGAATGAGTTTATGATAGTACTTACATATGTTCTAAACCACGTGGTAAATTGTTCATCTTATAATTGAAAGATCTGGGATTCGGTCAACTTTGAGTTATTGGATAACAAATATTATCGATGTTGCCTGCAAGTGATAATGAGTGTATGATATTATAATATATAATTAACAGTATATTATTGACAAAGTTTAATTAGTATTACACATATATATACTTACTGGATAAAAAGTCTCAGCTCATCACAATTAAATAGAACATAATTGTATGTATGTTTGAACTCTATTTCTAACAATTATTTTCCTTTTATGGTATTTTTAGATATGGGTTGTCTAGGATTGGAGAATATCGATAAGTTCCTACTGGAAGACACTTCACCACCATCATCATGCCTGGAAAGCAATTGATTCTAATTCTCATATGAGGTTCAGAATAGTACGAGATAAATGTTGAGATCTCCTCAACAATACAGGCCTTATATATTAAAGCCTCAACATGCACCTTATTCTTAACCTTTTTCTTGAGATTGAACAGGTACCTGCATATATTAAATTAATCAAATATTTTTAATTAAGAAAAAAAAGAAAATACTTTCATAAATGAATTATATTACAACTATAATATCTAACAGTTCGAATGGGTACATCCATCTATACTGGACCAATCCTTCAATTTTTGCCTTGAATGGTAGATGTATGGGGAGATGCTCCATTGAGTCAAAAAATAATAGAGGGAATATCATCTCAAGTTTGCATAGTGTCTCGATTCGTTTCAAGCCTTTCAATGTGATCAATATTCAACTTGTTGGAACATATATCTCTAAAGAAATGACTAATCTTTGTGAGTGCATCTCATATCCCCTTTGGCAACAAATCACAAAAAAACTAATGAGATGAGTGTTTGCATAAACACGTGGCAGTCATGACTCTTCATTCCATACAATATGCATTCCTCTATATTAACCAGACTTGATATGTTCGAGGCATATCCATCTGGAAAACATAGACTTTTAAGCCATTTATAGACTAGTAGTTATGTGTTTTTCTCTAATACGAAGCTTACTTTTGGTTTTGCGTCCCGTGACTTATCACAAACCAACTTCATATTTTTACGGTTACAAAACAAAGCTACATCCAATCTAGCCTTGATATTGTCATTTGTCTTCCCTTTAACATCTATGGCGGTATTGAAAATATTTTCAAACACATTCTTTTCAATGTACATAACGTTAAGGTTATGGTGGAACAAATTGGTCTTCTAATAAGAAAGCTTTCAAAAGATACTTTGCTTTACCCAATTATGGGTCAAACCAAAATCATAAAACTTTTGCTTACCTTATTGAAGACCAAACACAATGTCATCGTACTTTGATACGACATCATGCAATTCTTCACTAGAAAAACACGAGGGTGCAACATCTTTTTCAACTCTATCAACAAAGAAATCTTTTATGTTCTTTATGTACCTATGATTATGTGGCAAGAAACGACGGTGATAGTAAAAAAAAGAAATTTTACCTCTGTTTGTTAGCTTAAATGTTTTATTGTTTTTCATGTAGTATGAACATGCTAGTTTTTTATGCATGCTCCAACCAGAAAGCATTCCATAAGCTGCAAAATCATTAATAGTCCACATCAAAGCTGCCTTTATAAGAAAATTTTGTTTCATCGATATATCATAAATGAAAGCTTTAAAGGACCACAACTATGCTAACTCATCAATCAACGGTTAAAGACAAACATCTATACTCCGGCCCGGGCTGCTCGGACCTGGTATGACCAGAGATAAAAACATGAATTCTGGCCTCATACAATCTGTAATGGCAAGTTATAAACTGTTAGTATGACTGGCTAACAAGAATAAGATACACGTTCCTTGATTCAGCTAAAAAGTGAGGACGCACATTGTTAAAGAGTTTATATGCTTCACTGTTAGAAGGATGCACTATCACTCCAGCAACCGCATGATGTGATTGATGTCATGTCATGTGCTCAGTAGTTCTTGGTGACATGCATAACCTTTGCAGTTTATGTGTAATTGGAAAGTATCTAAATTTTTTATATGCCACGAGAGTCTTTTCTCTACCAATTTTAGGTTTGTAAAGGGAATACCCACATGTCATGCTCTCGATCAGCTCAACATTTTCAAGGTAGTATAATATGCAGAAGTTAGGACACATGTTAATTTTCTAGTATCCTAAACTGAGGGGTTTCATCATGGACTTGGCAACATAAAAGTTCTCTTTTAGCCTGTTTTTTTTAAGTAAAATGCTTCTTGCATATTCGATAATCTTGTCATAACCGGCCTCACTCAACCCTTGATCTGACTTGAAGGTGAACACTTGTGTTATAACAGATAATTTACTATGGTCCGTGTAGCCGTCCCATAATGGTTCGTTAGAATCTTTCAACAGATCAAAAAACCTAGTTGCATCTACATTAGATTCTTTTTCTATAATTGGAGATTGACTGACATTACCTTTATTCATTCTCATTGCATCCATAACCGTATTCCTGTAAGGATTAGTGTTATCATTTGCCGCTTCATGCATGTTGCTAGTACTAGAAGTTGACCCAACCATCTTTTCTCTAATTCTCTTCTTACTAATAAATACTTCTTTGTGTGCATACTAACACTGATAATTCTTCATAAACCCTTTGTGTAGAAGAAGCATCATTATAATATTTGGATGCATATACTTTTTATTTTGACACTTCTTGTATAGACATCTAATACCGCCTCTAATAAAATTTATGGGAATAGATGTTGTGAAATTAATAAAACCCTGAACCCCATTACAATAATTCATCATCCGCAATCCTTAGGGTGAATCTCGATACATCCATAAACGATCATCCATGACTTCTATTGAATCTCTATAAAATTATAATGATAACATATATTAATTAACTATGTTAGGTAAATAAATTTACAAAAATATTGGTATATCTCAAGATTATCTAACAAACTAATTACAACTTCTTATAAATATTAAATATTATCAATTATCAATGTCCATACAAATTAATACATATAAAGTTACATAAATTACAACTCTGCAAAACCATTGATAAAAATTAAAACGGACCTGTTAAACAAGCTATTAATTATTTTAAAACAACACATGTAATTCGGTAGTTCAATAAAGTTTCAACATTTATATACAAATATAATTTTACAAAATCTAAAACAAACCATAACAAGTAAAAAATTATACATTCATATACCACAAGTTTGTTTGAGAAATAACAATAAAACATGTACATATACTAACAAAATACATATATTAAAAAAATTGACATTTAAATGTTAAAATTTAAAAAGATAGAATTACTTACAAAAACTGATACAATCCATCGGTAAATTAGAACACGGATGTTGTGACCATGAAACTTCAAAAAATATGACTTGTTGTGCGGAGAAGAGGGAGATTTTTTTTTTTTAGGGGTGCTGGTTGTTTGTAGTACGGGAGAGTTGTGATGGGAAAGAAGAAGGAGAAATAATAGAAGAGAGGGCCGCAGAGTTGGCATATATTAACTTTTACCGATAAATTCACCAACAGAATAATTTTGTATATGATTATGTTGGCTATTCTGATAGTAAACAAGGCACGTCACTGCATGGAGATTTCGGTTTGAATCTCTCAATGATTTTGTCGACATTTCAAACGGTCATATCACCGTATGGAGCTGCTGTTTGAATCCCTCGGTGAGTCCATCAGTACAATCACCCGCAAAAACCTCCACATCGACGAACCATTTTTTTTAATTCTAAATATTCTATCTATTATTCCGCCAGTAAATACCAACCAAATGTGTCCATCGATATATACCGGCGGAATTACGGATGGAAAAAATACCGTCGATAATTATAACCTCAAATTATCGACAGAAGTATTTCATCGGTAATGCCATTGGTATTAAGTGAATTTCTAGTAGTGAAAACTGAATACAAATATCAAACTGTAAAAGCTGAAGAAATGATGAAATACCAAATTTTACAGAAACGAAAAACAAAATACCATTTAAAAATATTAAGTCTTGTTCCATAAAACCTACTTTGATACCATATTAAAACAATTTAATTGACAAAGAAAATACAAACACAAAAGAGAAGGAGGCTAGAATTCTTCTTTGTTTATTTGTGAAAAGTACATCATTAAACCTAAATATAAAGAAATTATATATAGGTTAAGTTAAAAATATTATTTACTCTTAATAAATAAATAAAAATAAATATATTATTTAACACGTTGAAGATACTTGCAGGCGAAACACCAGCTGATCGACAACATGTTCATGGGCAACATAGCCTCCATAATACTGTTAAAACAGCCCTCCTGATTACGTTTCAGAGATTGTTGATCCTCTGCTGACAATCGATATCCAAGTGGGAGGTGAGTCAAGCAGAAATGGACTCCTGTTGTTTCTCTTCCATTCAACTTTCTCTATAAATGAATTATATTACAACTATAATATCTAACAGTTCGAAAGGGTACATCCATCTATACTGGACCAATCCTTCAATTGTTTCCCCGAATGGTAGATGCATGGGGAGATGCTCCATTGAGTAAAAAAATAATAGAAAGAATATCATCTCAAGTTTGCATAGTGTCTCGATGATATTCGTTTCAAGCCTTTGAATGTGATCAACATTCAACTTGTTGGAACATAAATCTCTAAAGAAATGACTGATCTCCGTGAGTGCATCTCATATCCCCTTTGGCAAGAAATCACAAAAAACTAATGAGATGAGTGTTTGCATAAACACATGGCAGTCATGACTCTTCATTCCATACAATCTGCATTCTTCTATATTAACTAGACTTGATATGTTTGAGGCATATCCATTTGGAAAACACAGACTTTTAAGCCATTTATAGACTAGTAGTTGTGTGTTTTTCTCTAATACGAAGCTTACTTTTGGTTTTGCGTCCCGTAACTTATCACAAACCAACTCCATATTTTTACGGTTACAAAACAAAACTACATCCAATCTAGCCTTGATATTGTCATTTGTCTTCCCCTTTACATCTATGACGGTATTGAAAATATTTTCAAACACGTTATTTTCAATGTACATGACGTTAAGGTTATGGTGGAGCAGATTGGTCTTCTAGTAAGGAAGCTCTCAAAAGATACTTCGTTTTACCCAATTATGGGTCAAACCAAAACCAGAAAACTTTTACTTACCTTATTGAAGACCAAACACAATGTCACTGTACTTTGATACGACATCATGTAATTCTTCACTAGAAAAACGCGATGGTGTAATATCTTTTTCAACTCTGCTAACAAAGAAATCTTTTCTATTCTTTATGTACCTATGATTATGTGGCAAAAAACGACTGTGATAGTAAAAAAAAAAAAAGTTTTACCTCTGTTTGTTAGCTTAAATGTCTTATTTTTTTTCATGTAGTATGAACATGCTAGTTTTTTATGCGTGCTCTAACTAAAAAGCATTTCATAAGCTACAAAATTATTGATAGTCCATATCAAAGCTGCCCTCACAAGAAAATTTTGTTTCATTAATATATCATAAATGAAAGCTCTAGAGGACCACAACTATGCTAACTCATTAATCAACGGTCAAAGACAAACATCTATACTCCGGCACGGGCTGCTCGGACTTGGTATGACCATAGATAAAAACATGAATTCTGGCCTCATACAATCCCTGATGGCAAGTTATAAACCGTTAGTATAACCGACTAACAAGAATAAGAAGCAGTAAATGACCTGAATTGGTTGAATTCGTCTGTACACACCTAAGATGCACGTTCCTTGATTCAGCTGAAAAGTGAGGATGCACATTATTAAAGAGTTTCTATGCTTCACCATTAGAAGGATACACTTTCACTCCAGCAACTGCATGATGTGATTGATGTCATGTCATGTGCTCAGCAGTCCTTGGTGATATAAATAACCTTTGCAGTTTATGTGTAATTGGAAAGTATCTAAGTTTTTTATATGCCACAAGAGTCTTTTCTCTACCAATTTTAGGTTTGTAACGGGAATGCCCACATGTCATGCACTCGATCAGCTTAACATTTTCAAGGTAGTATAATATGCAGAAGTTAGGACACATGTTAATTTTCTAGTATCCTAAACTAAGGGGTTTCATCATGGACTTGGCAACATATAAGTTCTCTTTCAGCCTATTTCCTTTAGGTAAAATGCTTCTCGTCTATTTGATAATCTTGTCATAACCGGCCTCACTCAACCCGTGATCTGACTTGAAGGTGAACACTTGTGCTATAACAGATAATTTACTATGGTCCGTATAGCCATTCCATAATGGTTCGTTAGAATCTTTCAACGGATCAAAAAACCTAGTTGCATCTGTATTAGATTCTTCTTCTATAATTGGAGATTGACTGACATTACCTTTATTCATTCTCATTGCATCCATAACCATATTCATGTAAGGATTAATTTGTCATTTGTCGCTTCATGCATGTTGCTAGCACTAGAAGTTGACCCAACCATCCTTTCTCTAATTCTCTTCTTACTAATAAATACTTCTCCGTGTGCATACTAACACCGGTAATTCTTCATAAACCCTTTGTGTAGAAGAAGCATCATTACAATATCTGGATGCATATACTTTTTATTTTGACACTTCTTGTATGGACATCTAATAAAACCATGAACAATCATCCTCTAGTAAAATTTATGGGAATAGATGTTGTGAAATTAATAAAACCATGAATCCCATTACAATAATTCATCCTCTGCAATCCTTAGACTGAATCTCGATACATCCATGAACAATCATCCATGACTTCTATCAAGCCTCTATAAAATTATAATGACAACATATATTAATTAACTATGTTAGGTAAATAAATTTACAAAAATATTGGTATATCTCAAGATTATCCAACAAACCAATTACAACTTCTCATAAATATTAAATATTATCAATTATCAATGTCCATACAAATTAATACATATAAAGTTACAAAAATTACAACTCTACAAAACCATTGATAAAAATTAAAACGGACCTGTTAAACAAGCTACTAATTATTTTAAAACAACACATGTAATTCGGTAGTTCAATAAAGTTTCAACAATTTATAAACAAATATAATTTTACAAAATCTAAAATAAACCATAACAAGTAAAAAATTATACATTCATATACTACAAGTTTGTTTGAGAAATAACAATAAAACATGTATATATACTAACAAAATACATGTATTAAAAAAAATTGACATTTAAATGTTAAAATTTAAAAAGATAGAATTACTTACAAAAACTGATAAAATCCATCGGTAAATCAAAACACGGATGTTGTGACCATAAAACTTCAAGAAATATGACTTGTTATGCGGAGAAGAGGGATATTTTTTTTTTTTAGGGGCGCTGGTTGCTTGCAGTAGGGGAGAGTTGTGATGGGAAAGAAGAATGAGAAATAATGGAGGAGAGGGCTGCAGAGTTGGCATATATTAACTTTTACCGACAAATTCACCAACGGAATAATTCTGTATAAGATTATGTTAGCTATTCTGATAGTAAACAAGGCACCTCACTGCATGGAGATTTCGATTTGAATCTCTCGGTGATTTTGTTGACATTTCAAACAGTCATATCACAGTATGAAGCTGCTGTTTGAATTTCTCGGTGAGTCTGTCAGTACAATCACCCGCAAAAACCTCCACATCGACGAACCATTTTTTTTTAATTCTGAATATTCTGTCTATTATTCCGTAGGTAAATACCAACCAAATGTGTTTATCGATATATACCGGCAGAATTACAGATGAAAAAAATACCGTTAGTAATTATAACCTCAAATTACCGACAGAAGTATTCAATCGGTAATGCCATTGATATTAAGTGAATTTCTAGTAGTGAAAACTGAATACAAATATCAAATTGTAAAAGCTGAAGGAATGATGAAATAACAAATTTTACAGAAACGAAAAATAAAATACCACTTCAAAATATTAAGTCTTGTTCCATAAAACGTACTCTGATACCATATTAAAATAATTCAATTGACATAAAAAAAAATACATACATGAAAGAGAAGAAGGCTAGAATTTTTCTTTGTTTATTTGTGAAAAGTTCATTATTAAACCTAAATATAAATATAAATAGATTATATATAGATTAAGTTAAAAATATTATTCTATTCTTAATAAATAAATAAAAATAAATATATTATTTAACACGTTGAAGATACTTGCAGGCGAAACACCAGCTGATCGACAACATGTTCATGGACAACATAGCCTCCATAATACTGTTAAAACAGCCCTCCTGATTACGTTTCAGAGATTGTTGATCCTCTGCTGACAATCGATATCCAAGTGGGAGGTGAGTCAAGCAGAAATGGACTCCTGTTGTTTCTCTTCCATTCAACTTTCTCCATTTGGAGCTTTCTTAGAAGTTTTTACACGCCCAGAGAACACAGTAATTGAGTTTGCAAGCATACAGCAATGGTTTGAAATAAACTTCACCAATCAAGCTTTTCATTACTGTCATGGCTGTGAATCTTGAATATGACTTGCAGCCTCCACAGCAGGGATGAAATTCATCTCGGAGTTCTTGATACTTGCAGCAAAGCATGCTCTGCATGTATTCTAGGAACTGATCTCATTTCTCTTTGAAATTAAGTGTTGAGGAGCAACATGTAAATTTCTCCACACAGGGGATGTATCAAAATACAAGAGTTACGATCATGATCAAGTCGATTGTCTTGGTAGTTCATTTAGAACCAGCAGAACAATTACGTACTGTGAATTCTTACAGCAACTTAAAATCCATCCTCATCTTCCAAAGCGGGTTTATTCGATGAAGCTCATCAATCCATCAGCAGATGTGCAACTGATTTGTAACCCATCTCTCGAGCATCGATGCCATTCAAATCAACCACGTTAGCATAGCAATAATAGTAATTATAATCATGAAACAATAATAGCATAGCAGACGAGATAAAAGTTTGAGAATTGTTAACCCTTTGTAACTATCTTTCGCTTCCGTATGGACAATGATATATCCACGTATAAACATATAAAAGAAAAAAAAAATTCCAGTCATGGTAATAATAACATAAGGTCCGTCCTCAATCGTACTAGATCAATTATTAAAATATAATTTAACTAATTAAATTATAGATTTATTTTTTATATATCATCTTAAATTATACTTTAAAATCTTAGAGAAAAATATATGTAACCTAACTCAAACATTTACAATATATATATATCTTAGTCCACCTGAACTAAGAATTAAATCACAAGTTAATTTAGATTAACTAGAATTACTCCAAGTTTTTTTTATAAAAAAATTTGAAATTTTATTATTTATAAAATATATTTTTTACTTCCTCAAACCGAACCAAACCTTAATTAACGAATTAACAAGATGATTTAATAAAATGAATTGGATATTATAAATATATTTCTTGTTATTGCATTTCATATTTCAAAATAAATGCAATGGTAAACTACATTTTACATAGATGGTAAACTCTATTTATTTTTTAATGTTTTGATAATTGCATTAAACATGTTTTTAAATTGAGATTGACATTGAAAGATTTTTAAAGAAATATTTGAAAAATTATTTATTATTCTGATAACATATATAATATTTTGGATGATGATAGGATGATTGTTGATAGATGATTGGTAAAGATGCATGGTTGATATTAATTAAAAAAATTAATTTTTGGTTAACAATGTTAATTATCGCTTAGAGGCTGTGAAGGGTGTAAAAATAATAAATATACTATTATTGGTTATTATCATAGGTGTGATTAATAGATAATAAAATTATTTAATGTGATGTTTTATTTAAAATATCAATAAAAACCATTTATTTGTATCAATTAATTCTACTTATTGTAAATGTATTAATATTAAGCATGTGATTAATAAATATTTAATTTAATTTCAAATGAATAGCATTCTATTTTTTTTTTTCAAAAAGTATCCCTAACCATATATACTTTTTAAAATAGAACATGATATGCTTTAAGGTAAAGTTACTTTTCTTTTTCAAAAGTTAATCAATAATCGAGTTTAAATTACTTACAATAAACTTATTTTAAATTGCTTTTGTTAAAGTAAAGCAATAAAGGCATGAAAAGTGAAGGACGAAACATGCTCAAATAACATTGTTCTGATTATGATGCTACAATAAAGAAGAGCATGATTTCTAACTATTCTTATAGGAATTGATTATGTTATATGTGTTTAAAGATTTAATATTCAATAATTCAATTAAATTTACCTCAATTTGATTTTTTTTCATTGCAAACTCGAATTGATTTGAACCAATTTATACAACATATGTATATAAATTTTAATATATGAAAGCATAAATCTTCAAAACATTTGATTTGATAAAAATTCTTCTACTATTTTAATGAAAGAAATACAAAAATAATATGTATTTATTAAGAAGGAAATAAAAGATAAATTGAAAAATATACAAAATATGATTTTTTTTTTAAGGAAAGATGTGTTTTTATTATTTTATATGACTTTTATTGTTTTTCTAACAAGCGATGATAGAAAATATGTTAACAAATGAAAAGATATTTAATCACCAAAAGCTCAAGTACAGTAATAATTATTTACAATAATTAAGACTATTATTTTCTAAGAAATATGGCTTATCAAGAAAAATATTAATCTCTTATTATTTTATAAATTATTATTTTCATTTTCAGGAATTTATTTTTTTAAATCAGAAAGAGCATTGCAATGTAATTTTTTTTAAATATATAATATACTTATATTGGTAAGATTGTCTATAAATTTTATTTTAAAAAACTACATTAATAATATAAGTTTCTTCTTTAGTTCATAAATTATTTCTCAATTACTAAAATAATGAATGCACATGATGCATGTGCCATAATAAAAACACTAAAATATTAAAACTTCTCATTGACTATTACATCATCTATATAATATTAACAAATTGTATCCTTAATTTGATTGTTTTTGTCAAGATAAATAAAATTTAAATATGTAAATAAATTGGGCATTTGTTTTATTAAGATCATTCTCATCAATTTCTTACGACAAAGGATTCATAAAATTTATGTTGATGTTTCTCTTGATAAATTTTCTGAATATTAAAAAAATTATTTAACAAAACAATCATAAATGTTTTATTTATTTTTATATTATTAATTTCTATTAACATCAAATATATATATATATAAACTGATCAAAATAATTAAATTCATAAAGGATGATATGTGAATATTACTATAGTCATCCAAAGATTTAACAAGAGTTTAAATGAAAACACTTAAGGTCATCGCCTAGTGGTTTTTGTGAGGAATTCTTTGTCTCAGCACTTAGGTTCAATCTTTTTCATGCACACATGTCATTTTCATGGTGTTTTATCTGTTTACTTAGCTTGTAGGATGTTCAATAAATTTAAAAATTAGTTATAGTACGTATAAACTGATCTGGATATCCAGGATTATAAAAAAAATCTAAATAAAACTATTTTTCACGCTATCCATTTTATATATTTATGCAATATAAATAGATTTTATCTGAATGAAAAAACTCTTTTGACAAAAATATTGTAATAATGATAGTAATTGTGGTAGAAAAAAATGTTAAATCTTATAACCATTCTGGGTTTCTCAAATTGTGAACATTATTACGAGCAAGAGAAGCTTCAATGCTTATTATGTAACTCATAAAATTCTTTTTTATGTCTTTCATATGACTATGCTGATGTGGTTTTTGATTGGCTCGGAGATTATACAGGATATGTTTGTTTTTATGTATAAAGGTATTTATGAAATTTTTGATATTTTTTACTTTAATTTTTTTTTTTTTTAAATTAACCTATATGTTTGTGTATGTGTGGACATCTTCGAGGGCAACTTGCCGTTCCATCACTATCAGCTTGCCTGGTGCTCTTTGTATCATATTGTTAGTTTCAATCTAACCATAACAACTCCATCAATATAGTCCACCGGAGGGGGGGGGGAATCGACCACTGGTCTCTGTCAAGCTGATCAAGCCATAGTAACTCCTCCACTACGGTTGGGCCATCAATCATAGAACTACCCTACCTATTCTCATCACAAGTGGAGGAGGGCTTTTTGACTTTCTGCCGATCCTTTAAGCCTTTCCAGCCTTCTGGGACTAATTCTGTCAGATGGTTCTTTAGAAATGGAACCCGGAAGGAAGATGCAAAACCTCTTGGAAACAGCAACCAAGACTTCCAAGGATATGGCATGGATCATAACTTTCCAGCGCATGTTGTCAAGATCCCAGTTGCGATCAATTCTAGGCAAGCCATTTTGTTCAACTGTCGTTTTAGACTGGTGTTTATAGCCCTTATCAATATCTGATGATCATCAGTTGATCCTCGGCAAAGACAGAGGAAGAGCAACAAAATGTAATGCAACAGCATGTCTAATTCAAAACGAAGTCATCTGGAGTGTTCTCTTGTATAATTGGTAGCGCTTACCAAGCTACATAGTGTTCCCTGAAAATTTGCAAAGACAGCAAACAATGATCATGCAGAGCCAGTGACTGTTTTTCTTTTTCTTTTTTTTCTTTGGTCTTGATAATGTTGATATTATTTTGTGTATATAATCGAGTAACGACTTGGTCTGCTAGGGTTTCGGTTGATTTGCTGTTTATGAGGTATTCTTACTGGATCAATGGCTGGTCTACCAAAGGAGCATTGTTATAAACAAATGAAGCAAAATCAATCTACAAATCTCATCATCAACCGCCTGCGTTATTCTTTATGCATAAACTGAAACAGACCAAGTCACCAAGCACTCCATCACCATGGCCAGCATTGGCCTGCAGAAACAAGCATTTGGCGTTTAAAGAATTGACAGGCTCGAAAGAATCAAGCCTGAAACCTATTCTAGGCAGTACAGAATCATGTTTATTCACTTAAAAGAATCAATGAATCAAAATTTGTACATCAACTAGAACGAAAAAGGAGCAACATTTGTACTTCATCTTGAAGATGCTCTGAAACCTATTCTATGTTAAATTTGTACATCAACTAGAATGAAAAAGGAGCAACATTTGTACTTCATCTAGAAGATGCTCTGAAACCTATTCTAGGTTGAAACTTGTTCCTGGTTTCCTAACTCTGTGCTTGGGGATTTAGTCTTCGTCGCCTAACCAACTCTTCTAAAGCATCTCGCATCCACCAATTATGGCATACTTCTCTAGCTTCATTAATAGAAACCTGAAAAAACCAGCAAATACATTGCAAAATCAGATCCCATTCTCTTCAACAGCTGCATTAACACCATCAAGGGATAAAAGTAACACATACCCATCTTCTTTCTCGGATTTTGCTCTCGGGCCAACTATCTAATTCTTCTTGAACGAGTAGAGGAAACATGTAGCTCTCATGCATTATGCAACTCCTTTTGCTCTTATAATACCATGGGCCTAATTTACCCTGTAAAGTCAACAGCAAATAACTTGATTAGTTTTCAGAAAAGAAGCATTGACAGAAACATTGAGAAGCTCTGATGCGATAATGGATTTGCAAATACTAACCTCAACAACACCAATCACTCCTGCTTCCTCTTCTGTCTCTCGCATCGCAGCCTCTTCCATAGACTCATCATTTTCCCATCCTCCCTGTTCATTACAACACGGAGACCATTAATTAAAAAGAAAAGGAAACGACTACATACAAGCATCTTAAAAACCAAATGATGATAGAGAGTCTCTTGCTGCAAGTAATATAATATAATTACCTTTGGGAACAACATTCCTTGACCATTCTGTGCACTTATGACAAGAACTTCTAATTCTTCAACCGAAGTTGGTTCTTGGCTTTTCTTGTATCTATATGGAATGCACCTGCATAAATTTCAAAACAAATTAGCAAACAAAGATCAGATGACAAATTTGACCGTTTACTGATACAAATTATATTCCATTAATTAATTATTAATTACCATTGAAAACCCCTAAAAGAGAAATCATTTCACTTTTTATCAATAAAATTAAATTTAAGCCTAGATTGACATCCTAAAACATCAAAACCATGAAAGATACAAAATTAAACGAAATAGATCAGAACTATAATTAAATAAACAAAAAAAAAATTCAAATTCAACAAGTTTAACAATGACCCCCATAAAAAATAAAAAATAAAAATAAAAAAAACCTCGAACTTGTGAAGAATTCCAATTGTTTGGCAGTATCATACAAACATAATGAATTAATAAATAACCCAGAAACGGAAAATATTAAAAAGAAAAGGAAAGAACAAAAAGGAGAAGGAAACTCACCCTACAACAAGGCGAAAGCCTTTCTCATACCGCTGTAGATTTCTTCCAGTACGAGAAACCAGAGAAACCATGGTTTCAATTTGCACAGGCAAAGATTTTGATGGGATTTTTATAAGAAAAGGGAAAAGAAAGTTTAGGAAACTTGTCAAGTTCGTGAGGTAGAAAGATAGGTTCCTCATGTTTCTCTTACACAAGAGATTCAATACAAGAATTCTGGCGAGGGTTTGTGCTGTTCGCGGTTCCCTTAAATTATATACACCAAATTTGGTTTTCTTCCTTCGTTCTTTTTTCGAAAACTAAAAATTGGGATTTTTACTTCTCTCGAAAGGGTTTTGCTAAAATTAGAGGAGGACTTATTGTTGTGGGAAACAGAGAGCATTAGCAAAATTGCAAGCAAAGAGTTCGGACAACAGTGCAAAACAGAGAGCCTGTGTGGATGAGAAACTAGAACGTTGTTTGATGCTATAAATAGAGAGTTTAAGTACGCAGAAGGAGAGGAAACTGGTCTAGATTTTATCTTATCAAGTGCGACAGACGCGCCCGTTAAAATGTTGAGAAGTTCCACGGTTAGCATACAAAATTCACAGTAATAAAAAGTCTTGATGAAATAGTAATTTTTTATTTAATATAATCATGATATTTAGTTAAATATTATATTTTTGAACTACTATATTAATTAAACCAGAATTAATAGATTGATTGATTTATAATAATTTATTAAATTAGGTGATTGATTCATAAAAAATCATAAAATTAATAAAATTAAAGACTTATAATAAAATTTTTAAAATCTAAATATTTTGTCGAAGTAATGATCCCATAACTATTTTAAAAAAAATAACCTTCAAAAACTCTTGTAATAATTTAAATATAATCCAACGGTTGAACAAAAATTATGATTTTTTAATCTATTATTATCATCCAACGTGACCAAACCATCTCTTAAACCTAAATCTATTTTACTAGTTTATAAATATATTTATTAGGTCATTTATATAATTTATTCAGAGCACATCTTCATCTAGTTATAGTAAACTCACTTCTAACTACTCAAAATTATTTTTTATTATAATTTTATTTATATCATTGATACTTGAAAAACACATGACAACTATAATGTGAACAATAACTTTTTGAGATTTTAATTGAAGTCTATTTTTGAGTTTACAAGTTAAACTAAGATGTATATTTTAACTAAAAAAATCATAAAATTATAATTTTTATATAAAACAGTCCATTAATTTAAACAACTAAAGCAACTAGTCAACTAGTTAAACTAAAATATTGGTAATAAGGCTACATGAAGTTGTCGTGCTTTTGATACATAACATGCTTAAATAGTTAGATAAGAATGTTATCCCATCATTATAACTTATATCATATTCAATTTTATTTTTTAAAATTTTATATTGCAGTAATAAAAATAGGATGTGATATTTCTTTATTATATTTTTTTATATTTAATAATATCTGAACTTATATATTTTATTAAAAAAATTATTTTTTTATGTTTTTCTTCAATTTTTTTTAAAATACAATATTTTTTAATTATCCTCTTATTCATATTTAGTATAATTTTAAATCTAATTTTTCAATATGTTATGAAAACTATAATTTATTATGTGGCCATGACATAACTAGATGAGTTTTGATTTTTGTCTCTAAAGAGAGGCCATGGAGACATTAGGGACAAAAGCTACATATTTTCTTGTTACTGCTTTGAAAGTAAGAAAGGTTAACTATAAAACTATATGAAGAACATATGTATTTTATATATTTGTAGATGTTTTTATTTTTATTATTTTGTCTATATATTTTTATTTTTATTCTTATTTTAAAATACTAATCAAACACAATTTTATTATGAACAAAAAAAATTATTTATACAAATGGCAAGTTCAATACCTTATAAATTTGTTTCTTAATAAATATTTACCAATATTTTTGTTTCTCAAGAAAGAAAAAAAATAATTAAGTTGACATTAACGTGGTTATTTGTGGATAATTCTATAAAGAACGTGTAAAAAAAGGGGGGAGGAGGCCACGCGCTGAATTCGCGTCGGTTAATAATATCTTATTCAATACGATATTTCGCTTCCCAATTCGTATAAAAATTAAATAATTGCGTGGACTTATCTTGGAGCGTGTACGCTCTAATTTATTCAAAGAGTTTAATCATAACCTTTTCAGTCACTAAGTTAAATGAAATTAATTAACTAGTCCTCGTGATTTCAAGACTTCCTATTTAACTCCTATACTTCTTAAATCTATTAAAACTTAACCCTTTCACTAATTTTATTCATGCTTTTTAAATCAGACTTGTAGTTAAATCGGATAAGACATTGGCTTAATTAATAAAACCTAGTTAATATGATTAGGTGAAAGCTAAGAAAAGAGAGAATGAAATTTTATTTTAGTACAAACCGATAATTCAATGACCCGTAAATTAACCCGATAACCTAATGATCCAAGTTTTATTTTTACTAGTCCTGTGGTCGATTTGATACTATGATTTTATGGCCTTTTTTGGTTTTTGGTAGAAAATAAAAAGAAAAGAGAAGTGATTATGATTTAGAAAGAATGTGCTTTTGAATCACTTCAAGGACTAATTGATTAGTTTGGAGAAACTGAGGGACTGAGTTAGAATTAACCAAATCCATGCTTGGACGTGCACTCGGTTTGAAATATTGCGGTCCAGACCCGATCAACACGGTTTTAACGGGCTTGTCTTTATTATTTTTTTTGGTAAGTGTAATAATAAATAATAAATAGGAGGGGTTTTTCCGCGTTACTTCGAAGTGTAAAAAGACTAACACAGCGTTTACTTTTTATTTAATTATAAGGTAATTATTATTACCCCCAGGGGAATCCCATGAATGATGGAAAAGCACTGGTGATTTTGTCGTTCTTGCTCTCAAGCGGGAAATTAATCTAGTTTTTATTTCAGGCTATTACTATTCATTGTACCTACTCTACATTAAAAGTAAAATTTTAAATTAATTTATTATATAAGTGAAAAGGGCTTCAAGGCAATACAAATGTTTTGTGGTATTTGTTTTTCAACAAAAGAAAGAAAAAAAAAGTAATGTGTGTATTGGATAAAATAAATTGATAAATTATGAAAAAAATATTGTTAATGTTAATTAAAGACTGAAACATGCAGTTCATCTTCCTAATAAAGTATAAAATAGCTTCTATGCAAATATTTTACATCGATTGATTTTTTTATTTAAAATTTTATTTGTTTTCTTAAATGTTAAATTTGGTTGTTGAATACATATGATTTTCTTTGTTGCTATAAATGTTTCATATGAATATAATTAATCAATCTAGAATTTAATAAAAAAATTAAAAATAAATTATAATAATCTCTTTAAAGTATTATAACATTATAAAAAAAATAAAAATATTAATTACTATCTATTAAAAAAAATCAAGAATGAGTATACCTAAGATAAGTCACCAAGTAACAACACAAGTCACAATAAACTTAATATTTTTATACAATAAACTTTTTTACATTCTTGTTTTAACAATTATACTTTCCATCTCTCCTATAATTTATTAATTTAAACATCATATATTTTTTATCCTAATATGTGACTTGTTTTTATAAAAAAGCATAAAACGATTAAGCCCGTACACTTTAACTTAAAACACAATTATGGAAAGTCTCCATTTAATCTAAATTTTTTAAAATTTCATTAATTGTTTTATATGTGAGAAGCTAAAAAAATCTAGTTCATTCCAATTTTATTTATAAAAAAGCTAACATTTGAGCTACCTATCAATATTTTTAGAGCACATGACTTGAGATTTTTTAAAGTTAACATTTAATTCTGCCACATTACAAAAGTGTGAGATGTCTGGATCCCTTTTAGGTACATGAATGGGTGCTGGACTTATCTGAAACCTTGTTACTAATCAAACAGCCTAATTTTTCCATACACAACAAATAAATAAGGAGAAAGAAGGTCGTCTTGATGCAACCCATGATCAGGAGTGAATAATGAGAGCTTTGAGCTATTCCAAAGAAGAGTGAGGGAAAATGCCTGAATATAAAACATAACTAAATAAATAATAATTGCTAGAAACAAAAACTGCTTAAGAGTAATCTAGAGAAAGTTCTAATTAACTATGTCATAAGCTTTCTTTATATTGATTTTTATAGCCAAAACTCCATGTTTAGTCATGTGCATATAATTCATTACCTCCTTAACAATCAAAGCATTATCAAAAGTACTACGACCTATAATAAAGCTACTCTAAAGAGGACTAATGAGATTATCAAAGATAAAAACGTAACCTGCTTACCAAATCTTTTGTAATTAGTTTGTAAATAACACTACATAGGCTAATTTGATGGAAGTTTTTTTAAAATTGGTTGGCCTCTACTATTTGGGAATTAAGACCACGAGAGATTCTGCAGTATCCCTATCAAAATTTCCATTCTTAAAGGCTTTATGAACATGATTCCACACATCATCACCTACTTTGAAAGAACCTATACTTATAAAGACAACATGAACTTTATAAAGGTCAACCACAACTATAGAAAAAAAAGTTATAAAACTTTACAACTTTTGTCTAGAGAACGATATCATCAGAACACCATGATCCATTAAGAAGAGAAAGCCTATAAATTATGTTTCTTCTCCTTCAAGCATTTATAAGAGTGTGAATAAATTCTATATTCCTGTTTTTATGACACACCTATTTTTCTCTAGACTTTTAAAAGCATAAAAGTTCTTCTTGCACGAGGACTTCATTATACTCCCAGCATAAATCATGTTCCAGCTAAAAAAGAACATCTTGATAATGATTCTCTAAACAAGTCTGAACACCTTTCAATCTACCTTCAATTCTGAGTTTCTTTTTAAAAATATTACTAAAGATATTCTTGTTGAATAATATAGAATTCAAGCGGACTTCATCTAAACTATGAACCATATCCTGGCCACTCTTGTTTTAGGAATTAACAATTATATTTTTATAGTCCTCATGAGTAATCCAGACTGCCTCGAACTTGAATGGCTTACCTCCTAATCTGTCAGGGGGTTTATCACATCTCATAATAATTGGATTGTGGTTTGAATGAAGCTTACACAAGTGCTCTAGATAGGTCTTAAGAAATTCAGTTTGGCTCTTTACCAACAAAAAAAGTCATGTCTAGTCTTTTAGCTAAGTAACGAACTCTATTGATATGGCAGTGCCATGCAAATTCCAGGCCCTAATACTCTATGTCCATCAGATTACAATCATTTATCATATGAATAAACTTACTTGCTCTAAACTAGAAAAAAATACCCCCATGATTTTATAAAAGATTACAAATTTCATTAAAGTCTCCCATTAAATTTTAAGGCCCTTAGATCTTGTGGGCGATGAAGGATAATCCCAAAGTTGTTGCCTGATATAAAGGATAAGAGAGACGTAGACAACTGTTAAGAATTAGCAGCTTTGTGCTAAAATAATCTGGATAGTAACATATTAGTTAGTAATATTAACTAATATCATAAAGAAGTTGTATCTCAAAAACAATTCCTATATGCCACCTGCGTAGCCTTGAGCTTCCACAATCGCAGCTGGAAAAAAAAAATCTAAATCATTCAAAAGTTTCTCCATCCTAACAAAATGAATATGAGTTTCAAGAACAACAATGAAAGTTTGATAAAACTTATTGACCAAGTCTCTGCAATGTCGTTTACTTTGTATGTTCACAACATGATTAAGGGCCTATATTAATTTGCATTTCCAAATCCCCATATAAATTTGTTATATAAAGAGTTATCTCCTTTAAGCATGTTATAAGTCCATTATTGACACATGCAAGTTGCCTTATGCTAGCCATATTATTAATTCTTAGATCATGTCAGTTATCTTTTATTCCTACTGTTTAGAGATTCTGTAGACAACACATCATCTCTAGGAGTCATGTTATTTTGTCTGTGTATCATACTTTCTACCTCCCCTAATAAAGTCTTTTCATAATTTCCAGCTATGAATATTAAAGATGTAGAAGAGGTTAAATCCCAAACACTTTGTCTTGCTGAATTTGACATAATTTTCTTCTACTTCCCCTTTTGTATTCTATATTTGTTGACTTCTTCAAGCATAACTAGTTTACCTAAGGTTTCACCAGCAATGGCCTCCTCTATTCTAGATCTTTTATTTTATTGGTGCATTGTTTTAATTATTGGGCCTCCAATAGGGCTCGCAACTTTTATATCATTGAGTCCATCATTTTTATATGCAATCAGAATACTACTCTTCATATTATAAAAGACAGTGTATTTATCATTATTATCTCTATAAATTGCCTCCTTAGATTTAGCTCTATTAGCATCTCTAGGTTTCCTCTTCTTTGTAACAATAAGACAATTCACATGAGTATTACTAGGATTTGCAAAAATTTTAGCTATTGATAGGGATTTATTACAACAGACATTTGCTCACCCAATGCTTCCATGTCTAGCCTTTTAGCCGCCCAAGTCTCTGCAATGTTGTTTGCTCTATATGCTCACAACACCATTAATATTTCAAGAGAGAACATACATATATTTAAGAACATGAATAATAATAATAATAATAAAAAAAAGGATTTAAAATGATTAAGTACCTTTATCCATCTGCATTTTTATATTCTCATTCAAATCTGCTACATCGAGAGATATCTTCTTTGAGCATGTTATAACTCCACTATTAACACATGTAAGTTGCTCTATGACAACTATATTATTAATTCTTGGATCATGTGGGATATCTTTTATTCTTGTTATCATTTAGAGATTTTGTTGGCAGTATATAATCTTTAAGATTCATGTTATTTAGCCCGTGTCTCATGCTTTTTGCCTCCCTTAATGAAGTCTTCTCACAATTTCCAACTATGAATATTAAAGGCATAGAAAAGGTTAAATCCCAAATACTCTATCCCGCTGGATTTGGCATAATTTTCTTTCATTTCCCTTTTTGAATTCTATTTCTACCAACTTCTTCAAGCACAACTAGTTTACCTAAGGATTCACCAACAATGACCTCCTTTCTTTTGGATTTTTTATTATGCCAGTGCACTGTCTTGACTATTGGGCCTTTAATAACCTATAATAACATAGTTTGTAGCTTTTATGTCATTAAGTCCACTATTTTTATATATTATCACAGTACTCTTCTTCATATTATGTAAGGCAACATATCTATCTACTTATCTATCTTTCTATCTATCTATCTATCTACATCATAACTCCTCTATTTAGATTTAGCACTCCTACCATCTTCAATTCTCCTCCTCCTTATAACCACAAGACAATCCTTATGAATATCGCTATGGTTTGCAAAATCTTAGTTATTGATAGGGATACATTACAACAGACATTTGCCTATCCCAACACCATCATGTTTAGCCCTTTAGCCACTAGACCCTCTATTGTAACTTTATGACATTTTTTTTGTTTTATAGTCCTTATTTAGATGACCCATAACAATTGCATCTACTACAAACTATATGGAGTCCCTTATACTTCACCTTATATCAATTATCTCTTATCCATATTTTACCAATAACAAGTTGCTTAAGGTGATGACCATAACAACTGCATTTACTACAAATTATATGGAGTCCCTCATACTCCACCTTGTATCGATTATCTCCTATCTATATTTTATCCACAACAGGTTGCTCAAGGTCTATTTCAATACACACCTAAACAAATTTCCTCTTTCCACATTAAGTGTATTCAGATCCACCTTAACTGGAGTACTAACTATTATGGCCATAACAAGCAAAAACTTTACTCAGAAAAGACAAGTTTGAGGCTAGGAATTATTTTCCACACCATCGTTTGATTTATTTTGGTAGTGACTAAATTGAAATCAGAAGACCAGTTACACCCTGCTAAATAATGGTCAAAGATCATCCATGGACCTCTGTTAATAACCTTTGCTATATAATCCTTGATATCAAACTTCACCATGAAGAAACCATTGTTGACGTTCATAAGCTTAAAGTCACCACATTGTTTCCAAACCCCTTTTAGTCTTGACTTTATTTGAAAGAAACCAAAGCTTTTACTAAGGAGTTTAGTGATCAAGAGTCATACCAAGGAATGCAAAGATCGTTAAACACTCCATCATCAATTAAAAAAAAAATTAGAAACCATTTATTTCCATTCTCATGCTCAATTCATACCCAATTTGTTCTCTATTAGATTCACTTTGCTTCTCGTCAAAGATGGTGATCTAATCCTAAAAACCTTATTCTTAAAAATGACTTTTCCATATAACATTGAGGGAGATGTCCCAATTCCATTAACAATATCAAGGGTTCTGTAGGTTAATCAATTCTCGGTGCTATTATAAAAAACTTCATGTTCATATATATATATATATATATATATATATAAAGCCTAGATTTGTTTCTTCCTATAACAATATATTGAATCACCTTATTTGAAAGGTGAAATAGTGCAAGAATTCCAGCTGCAAATGGAAGGTGTTTCGAGCCTTCCTGTAAACTATTCGGATCAAAAGCATTAAATATAAATTATGTAAGAGAAGATAATATAATCATATTTCACTAAAAGTTAGTTAAATGATATTTTTATATAATTGGACCTGCAAATTATATGATTTTTAATTTTTTATTAGATATTAATTTTTTATTGAATTACAATAAAAAAAGTGAACAAATAAAAAAAATTATCTTTCATTTGCATGAATCTTTTTATTAAAAATCAAATTTTGAATGGAGGGGTGTTAATCTTGATTTGAAAGGAGCAATCTTCTCACTATTTACATCTCTATTAATCTCACTTGATTTGATTTTAAAAAAACTTTTCTTTTCTTTGTGTGTAGAATGAATAAGTTTGGTTCATAATTTATTCAAATGAGCATTTCCAAATAATTATTAAGGAAATTACTTAAAAATATCCTTCACTGAAAGAACGTAAAGAATACTCATTAAAATGTGGCTGGAATTAATTTGACAGGGGCCTTAGTTTGGTCGGCAGTAAGGCATTGGACCATTCGAATGGTTTAAAAATAAATTTTATTAAATTTTATAAAGCAGTCAGAATCAGTTATAACATTTATGATTGCACTAGTTTTTGTTTTCTAGTAAAGAAGAGGGACCAACTTCACAAAACACAAATTATGGACACTGACAAAGGAGGCAACAACCCTCTACACATTTCAACGTCCCAATAAATTAAAGGAAGCACTACTATTCTCGTGAAAGTTTCAATATATATATATATATATGACGTGTTATCTTTTCTTTTTTTCATAATTAATTTATAACAAAAAAAACCCCAATTAGACAGGCCAAACAAAATAAAGCCAAGCATCTCTTTTTTAAAAAATTAATTTATAACAAAAAACCACCTGATCAAACACGTCTAACAAAATAAGCCAAGCAAGCTGCCTATCAGCTCTTGAATATATATATATATATATATATATGAAGGTTTTTTGGATGCATTTTTATACATGAATAAATTAAAATATAAATTTAAAAGTTTATATATATATATATATATATATATAATCAAATAAATCAACAACTATTTGACTTAATAAATGAAAACAATGGTATTAATAATAACTAAAAATAAATTTAAAAAAATTAAATGTCAGAATATTTAACCGATTATGTTTTTGAATTTATTAATTAAAACTAATCTTTTTATTCAATAAAATGAACATATTAAATTAATTAAATAAAATGAAGTGAAAAAAATTATACAAGATTACACATATTAAAAATATTATACAAAAATAAATATTTTTTATTTTTTAAAATAAAATTGTTATATACAAAAAGATAAAAAAAATTATTGACGAATCAGAATAAGTTTTTCAAATATTAAATGTGCACAACACCATAAAAAAAATAATCTTTATCCAAACAATGTTAAATAAGCAAAATGAATCACAAACGAGGGATATTAATTGAAACATAAATTTAATTTTTTTTTAAAATGTATATCTATAACGATAACATAAGAAAAAAGCAATATAAAAAAATTGTCTGATCATTGTGACTTAACTCATTAAACTCGAAACCTGAATCATGAATTCAAATGGATTCACTATTGTTTTCCTTAAAGTAAAAAAAAAATTAAAATCATAACCCTGACCATGAACTCAACTAGATTCAATAATTTTTTCCCTTTAAATTTATATTCAACTTTAAAAAAAAATTAAATACGCACAATACGATACAAAAATCTCTATCTAAAAGAGGTTAAATAAGAAAAACAAATCATAAATGACTGATATTAATTGAAATATAAATTAAAAAATTATTTTAAAAAATGTTTATAAAAAACGATACTAGTAAAAAAAATATTAGAAAAAAGTAATTTTCTAATTGTTGTAGCTTAACTTGTTAAACTCATAACCCGAACCATGAACTAAATCAGGTTTAATATTTTTTTTCTCTTAAATTTATATTCAATATTTAAAAGAAATTAACTACGCACAACACCTTCAAAAAACAATCTTTATAAAAAATTAAAAAAAAATCACAAATAATGGATTTTAAATGAAACATAAATTTAAATATTATTGTATACACAATATAAAAAAACAACATCATAAAAAAATAATTACTCGGTTGTTGTGACTTAACTCGTTAAACCTATGATTCAGACCATAAATTTAACTAGTTCAATATTTTTTCCTCTTAAATTTATATTCAACCTTAAAAAAAAAAAACTAACAAGTGATCCAGACCATGAACTCAACCAAGTTCAATATTTTTTTCTCTTAAATTTATATTCAATCTTAAAAAAAAATAAAAAATTAAATACACAAAGCACCATCAATAAACAATTTCTATCCAGAAAGGTTAAATAAATGGGAAAAAATTACAGATAAAAGATGTTAATTGAAACATAAATTTAAAAATTACTTTTGATATATACACACATAAAAGTTACTAGTAAAAAAGAAATATATATAAAAAATAATTGTGTAATTGTTGTAGTCTAACTAGTTAAATCAAGTTTAATATTTTTTTTGTTAAATTTATATTCAACTTTTAAAAAAAATCTGTAACTCAGATTATAAACTCAACAGGGTTTAATATTGTTTCCTCTTAAATTTATAAGAAATCTTAAAAAAAAGGTGAACAGTGATGTATTTAATAAAACTTGTGGAGTAAATTCAAACTATGAAATCAATTGGATTTAATATTTTTCTTTTAAATTTATAACAAACCTCAAAAAAAAAATGTCATCCATAGAAAAATATGAAAAAGTAAACAATATAATAAACATGAGAAGGTGAACAATGTAGTTGCACAACGTTCACTTCATATATTTTCTTTTTAATTTGATAACAAAATTTTAAAAAAATAATGAATAATGTTGTTCATAATAAAATAATAAAACATGAGGAGGTGAATAATGTATTTGTATAATATTTATCTCATATATTTTAATTTATTCAGGATGAACTTGGATGATAAACTTAATTAAATTTAATATTTTTTTAATTTATAAAATAATTTTTATAAAAAAAATTATCAATGTAATTTATAATAAAACACAAAAAGAAGCGCGAAGACAGTTAAGGTTTGGAGAGTTCAGCAGTAGATTCAAAATTACGGAATTCAAACATGTCATCAAAGTAGTGTTCAAGTTCCTGTCCTAACACGGACTTTAATATTAGATTTAAAAAAAATAAAAAAATTATCCCTTGAAGTCAGTATATAATATCAATTACTTTTTAAAGGTTTTTTTAATAAATTAAAATAATATATATTTTTTATTTCTTACAATTTATTTTGACATCAAAATAATTTAAAAATACAAAAAAATTAACTAAAATTAAAAAATTAAATTTTTTAAGAATATTTATAAATAGCAAAAATATCATCAAAACTTTTGCTGATCTCGTGTATGAAGTAGCTTTATATATGACTAGATGGCTACTCAGCAAGGGGGCTGTCCTGATCTGAAATCCTAGTTTTTTGAGAGCTTTTGGACAGTACACGACAACCATTTCACTGCTGGCTCACATGCTCATCCTGCAAAATTTCCATTTCCTAAACTGTTTCTGCAATTTCTGCAGATGTCATCCTTCTGGCTTTTCTCAGGTTCCCCTTTTGTTTTCCTGTGTTCTACTTTTACAGGCCCCTGATTTATATTTTTTTATATATAAAAAAAGGTTAAATTGGAAAATTAATATTTAAATATAAATAAATAGTAAAATATCAAAAGATGGAAAAGTTGGAATTTTTGTTTCCTAGCACTTTAAAAAAAATAACAAAATAACACATAAATAAAATATTTAGAAAAAACAATATAGTTTAGAAAGTCAAATGTAATATTTAAGATTAACTCACGAGTCACAAGTGTTATATGCAATTCTCTCTAAAATTAAAACTAGATTGACACAATTTACAATAAAAAGAGGGGAGAGAGAAAAAAACAAGGAAAGAAAAAAAAACCATAGAAACACACTAAAATTCCGATAACGAGATCACTAGTACCATTAGAAAGATATCGACGAGATGAATTAAACGATATCAAGAAAGGTCACGAACGATGACTAGAGAGGGCTAAATGAGCTGTCCAGATATGTTAGGGTTCATTTACTTTTGGATAGTTCATGTGACACACTACGTTCATCATTAGTGAATTTTTTTGATATTGTTGGATTTGTATTGTCGAGATCTTTCTAACAATATTGGTGGTGCATTATTAGAGATTCGGTACCTCTAGAATCTTTTTAACTTTAGAGTGCTTCGTAGATGACACTTGCAACTCGCGAGTCATAGATGTCATCTGCACTGTTTTTCTAAATAGTTTTTATATATTTTATCTATTTTTTGAAGTGCTAAAATTCAAAATTACTAAAAATATTTTAGAAAACTAACACAATTTGAAAATGTCAAATGTGACATTTAGCTACATATCGCAGTTATAAACTATAACATTATTGAAATGTCACATTTAAAAAATATGACATTTCATCAAATGACATGGTTCTAACCATCATATCCTTAAAGAGACTATTTTGATAAACAACTAGATATTTGATTAAACAATAGATAATAGCAAAAAATAGTTTAACCATTTTTCAAAATAGTTAGACCGTTTTGACTGCTGTTTAGTTTTGGATAATTTTCATGTATTAAGTTTGAAAAAGTTTGTAAAATCATACTTTTCATTAATATAAGATTTTATTTACTTAATGAATTTATAGAGTTAAAAATTTAACAATTTTATTAAAATCTGAACAAAGTTTTCTTTATATAAAAACTATACTCAATTTTATTTCTCTTAAAAAAACCTATAAAAAACCTTAATAACCTCAATCAACAACTTCTAACTAAACTCAACATATTCTCATATTTTTTAATCACAAGAAGCCTTGGAATGTAAAAACAATGCACACACACACACACGTAAAATGAATTAAGAATAATTCAATATTCAAGTAATCCCAAAATATATAAACATAAATCATCTATCTATTTATATTTATGTTGTCTACTTCTTGGTTTGAATTCATCAATAACATGATTGAATCCAGCTCCTACACCTACCTAAATGGTCTCGTTCTCTATCACAATATCATTATAATTAGTCTCTCTCCAAAGGTTTTAATAATATAATAATTAAGTAATCCCAAAATACATAAACATAAGTCATCTATCTATATAATGCAAGTTTACATTGTCTAATGGATTATCCAAGCTCATCAATAGCATAATTGAATCTAACTCCTACATCAGCCTAAGTGGCATTGTTCTTTGTCACGATATCATTAAGAGTTACCATCTTTCCAAAGGTTTTAAGTTCAATGTGATAAACATTTAATTAACCACCAGGATGCTACGATGTAAACTTCATTTTTTTAGTCAATATTGTGAAGATAAGATACAGTCTCTCTACCCTCTCATAGCAAAAGGCCAACATAATATTAATAAAACATTAATGTTAAATTAAAATATAAATGCATAAAACTTAACTATTAATATATATTAATCATAAAAAAAAACTCGATTACTTATATCATATTGAATATGCTATGATATTGAATATGCTTGGCATGTTGCTGTTACTCTATATATCCAAGTAGAGGAACCTATTCGAGATTCAAAGTAACGACTCACTATGTTATACTCATGTACCAAATCATTTACTCTTCATCATTAATCATATAATGTAACTATGTAAATATCTCATTCTTTCATACATCCTACTATGATACACAAGCTTTATATTGGCCTAACTAATCGTAATCATCATTTTTACTCTTATAAGTTATAGCGTGTGAAACATCACTTGTATTGATATTGATTAGAATATTCTACCCATAGCTGAACTGTTACATTACCCAATCGGGTAATGTAACAGTTCAGCTACGGGTAGAATATTCTAATCAATATCAATACAGCTCAACCTTCTCAAAACATATTAATGGACCCACTAATGTCCATATATCTATCTCGCTAGTGCAGATAAGTAGAGCAATAACCAATCTTTCTTTTGAGTAAGGTGTCCATATGATCGACAGATTATAAGTTACATAAATATCAAATAACAATAATTTGATGCAGTTAATTTTTTTTATTTAACAAATAGTTTAATAAATACCTAGATAGCACGTTGTCTATTGAGCTCACTCCGATAAAATACAAGCACATTAGATTATTTTCAAAATCTCATTCAATATACCACCTGACATTAAAATCATGTCAGTTTAATTGCATTTTCAATGTATCATGAAAACAATATAAATATATATAATTGCAAAAATAACATCACAATATCTACATCCTAATAGGAGATGAAGTGTAACTCCCATGAATTAGTTTACTTCAACTGAATTGTAGGAGGCCAAATTACTCCACTTTAAACAACATCACCAGCTTTACATCTCTGCTTAACCCAATAACCATTACATCTGTAATATATTAATAGCAACAGAGTAGAAATAGGCAGTGCATGAGCATTTTTCAGAGCATGGTTAAATGGTTTTGAAAAATTAGTTGTCATATTATCCTACCAATTACCATTATCATAATATAAAGTTTATTTTTATTTTGGCTCCCTTTTAAGCCATTCTTTATATCCTAGGTTTAGGTTACATATTTTTTCATAACACAAATCAAATTTGCGTCTAAAAAGTTTATAATACATCCTCATTAAATTTTTTTTAGTAGCTAGGTTTTTGAATTTATGGTTAAAGTTCCTAGCAAAATATCTAACACAATACCGATGGTATCCTGAAGAATGATACTAAATTTCTGCTACTTTATTTTTTATGCTTGTATGTCTATCTAATATATATATATATATATATATTGCTTCTACTACTAGTAACGTATCTTTGTAAGCAAATTAATTTCTTACGAGTCATATGAACTAAAAAATGCTCAATTACCTTTTGTTTTGCAACTTGTGTTTTGTTATATGATATTTTATACTTAAAATGCAATTTTATTTCATCCAATATGCTTGCAGCCATTATTTAAAGATTGATCATCAGAAAAGTTGATATAGTAATATGAATAAAATTTGCATTAAGTTGATGATAGTCTTTTTAGATAAAAGTTGAAATATATGTGCAACCCCTTTAACTTTGCTATTTCAAATGAATTTGATCTTTTATGATATCCCTGTGGAAAAACGACTTACATTTTAGTGCTTGCACACATTATAATTGAACAAATACAAAGTTTGACTGTTGGACTCAGGTATTCAATTGAGTGTGTAACGTGCTGTCGTTTAATGACATTAATCAATTTATTTTTACTACTAAATGTTTAACCAACCCCTAAATTAGACCTTCCTGACCTGCACCTATGACTAAGTACCTAATTATATAAAATAACAAAACTAGACCTAGAAGCATCTTTAAATTTAGCAATAAGAGGAATAATTTCATCACCAACACCATTATCATTATCAACATCATCTTCTTTGCCACTAAGCTTAGAATAGTCAAATCTTTGTTGATCAGCAAAAAGATTGTAAAAAAATAATATCATCTATCATTTACAACATATCATTTGATAATAAACTAATTTTACTTCTACCAATTGAATTTGAAGGACCAAAGAAGTTGGGACACATAGATTTTGGTTGACTACTCACAAATAATATCATCATATTCAAACCACTTTAAATAAAAGAATAAGTCATTGTCTTACAACTAACATCACACACAATTGATACAAAATAATATTATTGTCCACCAATTTGACTCCTACAAGTTATTTTAACATTGACATCATAATAATTCCGCCCAAGCCTATGATAAATAGTTTTTTTTCAATTCTGCATATAACATGCCTAAATTATCAATTAACAACAAATTGATCCTGCTATTATATGTAATACTACTATTGACTTTAGGAACAATATTATCACTATAATGACATAACGTATATATGTTATCAGACATTCTATAAAAAAGACATAATCTAGTCAATCTAATGTAATTTTAATTAAATTGTATTACTCTAGTTCTGATTGGCAAAATTTATAGCAAATTCAATCAAATTTTCAAAATTTAATGTTAAAGAAAACTTAACCAAATCTCAAATATAATTCATGATACAAAATGGAATTGATATTCTCATACTAAATTGTATTAAATCAAACTTAAATTCATAGAAAATTATTATAATTCAAAGAAAATACTAAATTCAACAACTTATTAATAATTCAATGGAATGCATAATTTTTTATAATCCAGTCGTATTTATGCTTCATTGCATGAAATCATCAAGCATATTTAACTATATAATTAGTTGATTCTAAAAACATACATAAAATTCTTGATATGACAACTTAACTTAAATTAAATGCACATAATTAATTTAACATATTTTCATGTTCAACTATATCAAATAAACCCTTATATTCTTATGTAATTTATCATTGATTTAACAAACTCTAAATTCAACCAAAATAATTATTCGATTTCAATCAAACCAAACACAAATTAATAGCAATGCAGTATGTTTACCTTATGCATAGGACCAGAAGAAAGGGTGGGGGGTGGCAGTAACAGCAATAACAACGATGAAAGCTAAGGGAAACAATGAATTTTCAACATAAAAATATCAAAGGATGCTTAGAAATTAGGAAAGGTTTGATTTTTCGTTCTTTTAAGGAAAAACTTTAATTGATTAATGGATTATTAAAATTTAAGTTATTAATGGATTAATTTTTAGAGAGAAGTGAGAGCATCAACTATTTTTTATGAGAGAGAAAGAGAGAGACAACGTCTGTGTGTTGTTGTTTTTTGATATGGTTTAAATTTTAATTGATGTTGCACTTATGAAGCGCGACTTCTAAAGTTGTCGCGTTACAAAAATCACTACAAGATTTCATAGTTTTACCGATGAAAAAATTCTGTCGGTGTGTGATTAGAAGTTCGCCAGTGACTTTTTTTCCGACATCATCACCAACGGATTACGTCCGTTGGGTTACCTTTCTTCGGGTTACCTTTCACTTTTTTTCCGACATCATCACCGACGAATTACTTCCATTGGGTTACCTTTCTTCGGGTTACCTTTCATCAGTGATTCAACATTTCGTAGCTATATCGGTCAGAAAAATAAAAAAACCATTTGCCGATGGTTTTACAGACGGAATTTGCGCGTAAAAAAAAAATATTCCCGCTTGAATATACCTACGAATTTGTATTTCGTCGGTCATATCATGATTTACCGACGGACACTAAATGTCAGTAGGGCTGTCGGTGGGTGTATGAAATACCGATCGAATATATCCATCTGTAAATTCGTCGGTAAGTGTGGCAGCTACTGTCAAATGCCGATAGAGTTGTTTCGCCAGTAAGTCGGTCGGTGAGTATATGAAATACCGACCGAATATATCCGTCTGTAAATCAGTCGGTAAGTGTGGTAGCTACTGTCAAATGCCGACAGAGTTGTTCCGTCAGTAAGTCGGTTGATGAGTGTATGAAATACCGACCGAATATATTTGTCTATAAATTAGTCGGTAAGTGTGGCAGTCGCTGTTAAATGTCGACAAAGTAATTCCGTTGGCAATTCGGTCAGTGAGTGTATGAAATCATTGGTAATTATTTTTTTTTCTAAATTTGTTTTTCAAAAATTATTTAGGATATATAATATAAAACTATGTAAATTAATTGTAATGCAAATCAATTATGCAAATAAAATTTATATTAAAGAAAAAAAACAAAGTTAAATAATATTCATTACAAACTGAATATGTTTCAAAAAAAATATTAAATGAAGTTTTAAAGTTAAATAATGTTTATTACAAATTAATATAAAGGTGGAGTTGGAGGAGGGGGAGAAGGCTAGTGGTTATACGATCAAAAAGGATGAGGCGCACATGTTTGACCACTCTGT
>NW_011499905.1:554088-554856 GCF_000495115.2 Populus euphratica | reverse complement strand
TTCATACTCCGTTTTTTGTTGCTCATACTCCACTTTTTGTTGCTCTTGAGACGCTTTGAGGTGCGCGTACTCCACTAATAGGTGGTCATTTTTCTCGATGAGCTGAGCCATGTATTACTGCAAGGTCTCAAACTCCTTAGATTTAGAGCTCGATATTGATTAGGAGCTCCCAACAGTTGAAACACTACAGGTCGACCGTAAGTTGATGGCCGTAGTGTTGGAGAGCCCGTAAACCCGATTTTTATCGGGTCCACCTAAGGAGCCAGCCTCTATCCATAAATTTGAATCGAATTTCGGATGGTTTAAAATATCATTCCCGTATCTCTCCCTCAACCGATTATTATAAGTCTCCTGAAAATAAAAATAAAACAAGTAATCATCATATTCAATTCAGTAAACATAATAACTTACATAATAACTTACAAAATGAAATGGTTGAACAAACATACCACGAAATGTTGAGCACGGTTATCAACGAACTGTTGCACCCCTTCTGGCGGTCTTGACTCCGCACATGTGTCTCCACAAACAGCTCCATCAGGCTCGGCTCACGTCCAAGAGACGCAGCCTATGATGAAAAAAGATATATTAACAACAACTGAATTTAATGATATATTTCATTTAAATTAATCTTACTATCCATTTTGCATGTGCAGCAAACGGAACGGAGCCGTCAGTGTGCATTATCACCCCGCCATGAATTGTCCGATTCCGTTTACCAGCACTGGACCGTGAGAGTCGTGTGAACCGCTCAGACGTCAGGGGCTC
>NW_011499905.1:552008-552574 GCF_000495115.2 Populus euphratica | reverse complement strand
CGATGGGGGGCCCTTATATGGTAGTTTTCCCGACGGACTCACCAACGGTCTTTACTGACGGACTAACCAATGAATATAAAATTAATTATTATTTTTAATTTATTCCGTTGGTAAGGTGTAAAAATCTATCGGTAAATTTTGAATTTCGCACCAAAATTTTTAATGTCCCTCTATATTTTCGTGGTCCGTCGGTAATATGACGCGGTCAGAGATGCATTTAATGCACAATGCTTTGAAATGCGTGCGGTCCGTCGGTAAGTTTGTCGGTAAAATTGATCCACCACCACATATCCGACGGACTTAATTTCGTCAGTGATGTGGTGGCATTTGGAATAATTATTTTCGAACTCTTTGTGAAATGCCAACGGTCTTGGAGCTGTCGGTGTGGCCGTCGGTGATGTGGTAGCATTTGGAGTAATTATTTTCGAACTCTATATGAAATGCTGATGGATTTGTATTCTGTTGGTGTGGCTGTCGGTGATGTGGTGCCATTTCAAGTAATTATTTCATGTTACAAAATATATCATCCATGATCAATAATTATTTCAAGTAATTATTTCATAATT
>NW_011499905.1:508585-551583 GCF_000495115.2 Populus euphratica | reverse complement strand
GGACCCAATAAGTAAGCTATTAATTATTTCAAAACAGCACATGTACTTCGATAGTTCTATAAAGTCTTAACAATTTACAAACAAATACAATCTTACAAAATCTAAAACAAACCATAACAGGTATAGAATTATACATTCATATACTACAAGTTTGTTTGACAAATAACAATAAAATATGTACATTTACTAATAAAAAACATATACTAAAAAAACAATAAAATTGACATTTAATTAAATGTTAAGATTTAAAAAGAAAGAATTACTTACAAAAATTAATAAAATCCGTCGGTAAATCAGAACATGGATGCTGTGACTACAAAACTTCAAGAAATATAACTTGATTTGCTGATATGAGGGAGATTTTTGTTTGGGGGGGATGGGGGGCTGGTTGCAGTTGGGGAGAGTTGGGATTAGGAAGAAGAAAGAGAAATAGGGGAGGAGAGGGTCGGCAGACAGGTGAACATATATTAACTTTTCCTGATGGTTTCACCGATGGATTTTCTGTTGATGAAACCGTCGATGATTCTGACGGAACAATCGACATGTCACCGTACGGATCTGCCATTTCAAATCTGTCGATGAATCCGTCGGCAATATAAACGGTGGTCGCTGTACGGCCTGTCTTTTTGAATCCGTCGATGATTCCGTCTGAAAAAATAACCCGCTAAAACCTCCACGTTAGCAATTTGTTTTTTTTACAACGGTGACGTTTTCGTCCGTAATTCAGTTGGTAACTATCGATAGAAAATTTTCGTCGGTAATTCCCGACTGAATTGCGGACGGAATATAACCATAGGTAATTTCAACCTCAAATTACCGACAGAAATATTCCGTCGGTAAATCCGTTGCTATTTAGCAAATTTCTGGTAGTAAATGTTATATTTAGTTCATGTCACTTTTTGGAATGTGAGAAGTTAAATTATATTATTTTACTAATTTTTTTTCAAACAATGTTATTCTATTAAATTTTTAAGTTTTATATGCTAATTTTATATATATAAAAAAACCTAACAAAAACCTGGAGGGCATTCTGTCAAAATTCATTGGTTCTTGATCAACGTTTCCCTTCTCCTATGTCTTCTAACATTCCTAACTTATAAAAGCAACCCAAGAAAATTATTTTGACAGTTACAAATCAAACAAACGGTTGATACACAAGCCTATCCGATAATACTCCCTCGAATAAAAAAGACCAACAGCTTCATGATCTTCATCTGCTTGCTGATATCTCCACCGTTTGCGAGGTATTTGTTTATGTTATTTTCTACATTCGTCAAACAACGGCAAACCGATACTCTTTCGTCGCCATTTTTTTATATAATGGTATCTTTTGTCAGCATTTTAATAGATTCTTATATATATATATATATATCAACCGAAATGTCAGATAAATATAGAACAGCTTCCACTTCCTCCTACCTTGTGCACATCACATTACCAAATCGTTGTCTTTGATTATTGTTGCTGATCAAAGATGTAGTTGATACGATGGTGACCACAACTATTACTTAATGCAAATAGTAAAAGGCTGGCTCATAATAGCAGTTACTTAATGAAAAAAAGAAAAAAAAACAATAAATTAAAGAGTATATATATATTAAGATGACTTTCGAGTGCAGTTTGGTAAATGAATGCTCCGTTTTGTCCTCACGGTAGATGACGAATTTTTCATGTAAGTAATTAAATTGATTTTTATTTCCATTTTTCTGATGTCATTTTCTGAATGATTAGAGAAGCAGCGGAAATAATTGACATTGCACAGTGTACGTTAACATGTTAGGTTTTATGACTCGCTTTCTCCACTGTTAGAGCTAGGGTTAGCACAGAGAGAGAGAGACGACCTGAACAACAAAACAGGAATCAAGGGAAAATTGAGGACATGCACTCCTCTATCTTTTACGTGAAAGTGGAGTATTCTTTGCAGAAAGATTAAAGAGAGCTAGCTCATAAAGTTGCTCAAATTGCTGCTTTGGACACGATACCCCATCCTTCTGGTGAAGTGATGAGACAGAATACAACCACCTTGCCAGCATGATGTGACGGAGGAATAACAACAGTGCATGATTCGTGTGGACCTTGGCCTTTATTGCAAGTCACTTTCCTAAAGATTAGTGGGTTGAGATTAAGGTGATATTTATATATATTTGATTAAAATTATAGTTAAAATTAAAATTAAATAAAAAATAATTTAATATATTTTGTTAAGAATATTTTTGAAATTAAGATTGTAAAATAATTTTAAAAAATATATATGAATATTGATGATTTTTAATTTAAATATTATAGATTTAACTATTGTTATTACATCATAAAATAAATAATACTTTATATAAAATATGTTTTTATTATTTTATTAAACTATTTATAATTTCATCATGTATGAAATACATCTGATAGTTTTCTTGGTTTCTTAAACGTGCAACAACATTAGATAAAATATAATTAGTAACAAATTAGAATAACGATCAAATTTTGCAAATACTACATCATCAAACGATCTCCGTCTAATTTATATAATGTCATTGGATAATGTTAAACAATAATTTTTTGAATAAAACATAATTAAAAAATAAATTTTTTATTTTACTGGATCAGATTCAGTTCACTGTATTTTGAGCGTTGGACTAGATCTAGTCCGGCCGGAACAGTGAAGCATGCCTCCACTGTTCACTGAACAATATAACATGGTTGAACTTCTTATCTGCGCAAGAAAGCAGCAAGGAGATGTTTTTCTTCTCCCTGTGTTTCACATATATTTTATTGTGGGACTCATGCTTTTCTTCTTTCTATGTTTCATACACACTTTATTGTGGGATCCATGAATAATATATACATTTTAAGCAAAACGCAAATGCAACGACAACCGTCTAAATAAACAACTCCTAAGGTTTGTTTTTGTATTTTAAAAGTGTTTTTAAAAAAAAATTAATTTTTTATTAAATTAATATTTTTTTTAAGTATTTTTAGATTATTTTGATATAATGAGGTCAAGAATGATTTTTAAAAAATTAAAAATCTTATTTTAATATATTTTTAAATAAAAAATATTTTTAAATTATTTTAATATATATGAACTAAAATCAGTAGTGTACTTTATCCTATTATTAGTAATTCTTAGTTTCCTTGTTTGTGTAAATGGATATCATGTATTCTAGTTTAAATTACTATGGCTTGGATTAAAAAATTTTAATATAAAAAAATATTTAAATTATTAAAAACTCTCAATTATTGTTATTAAACTAGTTATATCAGTTTAGATTTGAAAAAACTCAACTCAATTCTTCGTTTAACTGAGTTTTAAATTATATATATTTAACTTCTATGTTTTTTATATTTATTTTTCATCATGTGGTTCTCCCGATTGTTGACGCAATGCCTACAGGTTTCTTTTTTTTCTTAGACGTGTAATATATATAATTTAAAACTCATTTGAGGTTTTTGAATATTTTTTCAAATACATTAAAGAGAGTTATCTAGGAGAGCTTGTTTATTTTTATATTTTAAAAGTATTTTAAAAAATTAAAAAAATTTGTTTTTTTCTTTGTTTTAAATTAATATATTTTTTTATATTTTTAAATCATTTTGATACGCTAATGTCAAAACTAATTTTTAAAAAATAAAAATTATTTTAATATATTTTTAAATAAAAAATATTTTAAAAAATAATAGTAATAACCTATCAAACACACTCATTACTAAAATGACTGTTTTTGACATAATGCGCTATTCTTCTAGTAAAGTGATGAGATATAACAAAACCCACTTTGCTAGCATGATGTGATGGAGGAATGATTCGTGTTGATTATGAATTTTATTGTCAAGTCAGTCTGTTTAGAGTTTTGTTGTGGTTATGTTTTAAATTATTTTTTATGTTAAAATATATTAAAATATTTTTTTATTTTTAAAAATTATTTTTAAAATTAACACATTAAAACTATCTAAAACATACAAAAAAATTAAATATATTTGATTAAAATTATAATTAAGGTTAAAATTAAATAAAAAGTAATTTAATATATTTGGTTAGGAATGTTTTTGAAATTAAAGATGTAAAATAATTTTAAAAAATATATATTAATATTGATGATTTTTAATTTAAATATTGTAAATTTAATTATTGCTATTATATCATAAAATAAATAATACTTTATATAAAATATTTTTTTATTATTTCATTAAACTATTTATAATTTCATCATGTATGAAATACATCTGATAGTTTTCTTGGTTTCTTAAATATGCAACAACATTAGGTAAAATATAATTAGTAACAAATTGGAATAACAATCAAATTTTGCAAATACTACATCATCAAATGATCTCCGTCTAATTTATGTAGTGTCATTCAATAATATTAAACAATAATTTTTGAATAAAACATAATTAAAAAATAAAAAAAATAAATTTTTTATTTTACTGGGTTAGACTCGGTTCAGTGTATTTTAAGCATGGGACTAGATCCAGTCCAACCGGAACAGTAAAGCATGCCTCCACCATTCACTAAATAGCATACCATAGTTAAACTTCTTATCTGTGCAAGAAAGCAGCAAGGAGATGTTTTTCTTCTCCCTGCTTTTCACACACACTTTATTATGGGATTTATGCTTTTCTTCTTTCTATGTTTCACACATATTTTATTGCAGGATCCATGAACAATATCTATATTTTAAGCAAAACGCAAATGCAACGATAACCACCTAAACAAATAGTTACTAATTAAGGTTTGTTTTTGTATTTCAAAAATATATATTTTTTAAAATTAATTTTTTTAATTTTTTTCTTTAAATTAATATTTTTTTTAAGTATTTTTAAATTATTTTGATATTCTGAGGTCAAGAATGCTTTTTAAAAAATTAAAAAAATATATTTTAATATATTTTAGAGTGAAAAATATTTTTAGATTATTTTGATATACATAACCTAAAATCAGTAGTGTATTTTATCCTATTATTAGTAATTCTTGGTTTCCTTGTTTGTGTAAATGGATATCATGTATCCTAGTTTAAATTACTGTGGCTTGGATTAAAAAATTTTAATATAAAAAAATATTTAAATTATCAAAAAATCTCAAATATTGTTATTAAACTAGTTATATTAGTTTAGATTTAAAAAAACTCAACTCAATTCTTTGTTTAACTAAGTTTTAAATTATATATATTTAACTTCTATGTTTTTTATATTTATTTTTTATCATGTGGTTCTCCCGATTGTTGACGCAATGCCTACAGGTTTGAGATATGGTTCATTCATTTGAATAGGTATAAACTTAGTTAATTTAATAATATGATCAATAATAAAAAATTAACAATTACTAATTAAAAATATGAATACTTGCTAATATTATTAAAAAAACACTCTTTAAATATTATTAAAAGATTTCGATAATTTTATTTAATAATAAAATAAAAATTAAATAAAAATATCATAACCTCATAAAAATATAAAACAATATTCAAAGCTTAAATACAAGTAAATCAAAAGTAGAAAAGATGAATTAAAAAATCAATTTTTTAAAAAAGAACAAAAATATATTTATTTTTTATTTTAATTTAATACCTAATTTTCTCTAAAATATTTCATAAAAAAATTAAAAATTCAAAAAAAATATCAGAACTTTTAAATTGATTCTCTCTTCCAACAAAAAAAAAAAAGCAAACTCTTTTTAAGCATATGACCAAATCCTAAAGTTTTCTAAGCATATTTTCATAAAAAAAAAACAAAAAATAACATCTTTTTTATATTTTAAAAAATCTAAAAAAATATATATATCATTACCTAATATCATTTTTCTAACGTGAAAAAGGATGTTGAGGCAACAACATCATTTTTAAAGAAGTAAGAAAAAATTACGATATGGTTCATTCATTCGAATAGGTACAATAAACTTAATTAATTTAATAATATAATTATAAGATAAAACCAGCAACAATAAAAAATTGACAATTACTAATTGAAAATAATACTTGCTAATATTATAAAAAAAAAAAGAATCTTTAAATATTATTAAAAGGTCTTAACAAATTTTATTTAATAAAAAATTAAATAAAAATATCATAACCTCATAAAAATAAAAAATAAAAAAATATATTCAAAGCTTAAATACAAGCAAATCAAGAGCGAGAGGATGAATTAAAAAATCAATTTTTTTAAAAGAAATACATTTATTTTTTATTTTAATTTAATACCCATATTCCTTTTAAATTTTTCTTTTAATTTAAAATAGCCCAACTATAATAAAATATGATATATTTAACTTGCATTGTTTTTATATTTATTTTTCATCATCCGGTTCTTCCCGAGCGTTCATTTTTCCATGGATGTGGAATAATTCCGTTTCAAAGATTCTCAGATTCTCTCTGGGCTAAAAGCGGGAGGAGAACTAAAAGACAAAGTATACATGTTAAGAGGAAAGACACGACATTTTTAACAAGGTCCCATTTTCAGATAAAGACATCCAAAAAGGTAGTTGCAGTTTCCTCCCGGGTAAGAAAGCAGCTGGACGTGGAATTTTACCTCTCCATGCAAAACCTTAATAAAAGCTTGTTAGAAAGTAATTGAAAGGCTCAAATCCCTTTTTCTTTAAATATATGGAATGTGATTGGAAACCAGTGAAGTGGTAATCTAACCTACGCAACTAGGTAGCTGGAACATGGGAGTAAGATTCATAGAGGGGTTGTTGAGAGTGTAGTTATGATTGTTTTATAAAATAATTTTTATTTAAGCAACGGGTGGTTAAGAGTGTAGTTATGATTATTTTATAAAATAATTTTTATTTAGAAATATGTTAAAATAATTTTTTTATATTTTAAAATTTATTTGTAATATCTGCGTATTAAAATAATAAAAAATTAAATTTTAATAAATTTTTGTTTAGACCGACTGTACTTCCATACAATTCCGTAACCTCAACTATACCTATGAAAGTATGAAACAAGTAGTAGGATGTTTTTATTTTTTTGACTAAAACTCGAAAACTAGATTTTTCTAGAGGAAAAGAAAGTCTATTTGTAGTTGAGCTACTTGTTCATACGCAAAGTAGTGGAAATTAAAGGGAAGAAATACACAACTTTTCTCATGAGGTGATGTATAGAGATATGCTTCTTTATTCAAAAAAAAAAAAAAAAAAAAAAAAGAGGAAAAATTTATAAAAACGTTGGTCGATGATAATCTTTTTTTCCGACTAACCAGGTCCCTTTCAGCATCTGCTACCGACAAGTTGACCGACTTCCATGACGTTTCCGGTGGGGCATCGAATAATGTCGTCCGTCCATCTTGTCTTTGTTATTTGATCCCTTAAACGGATTGCGACAGGCGCTATCAATTTATTATTTTACTGCTTCTTGAATAGCATTCCTATAGCGCGTTTACTAGACGTGCCTTCACGCTACGTGGGTGGCCTGAATTATTATTATTATTATTTATTTTATAAAAATAATGCTCACGGGCCACAAGTAATTTTTAAAAGAAAATATAAAAAAATAAGATTGAGAAATAAATTAAAAAATTAACCTCAATCAATTTAAGTTAGTACACTAAATATGTTACCTGAACAACCAAGGAATGCTAATTCGGGTTAAACCATTAAATTTACAATTCAAGTTATAAAATTAAAATTAAATGATGAAATTAAAGATAAATAAAAATTTTATAAAAAAATTATAAATTAAAAGAATAAGCATCAAATTTAAAAAATCAATAATATATTACAAATTAGGATTGAATGATGAATTAAAAACAAATTAAAAATTTACAAAAGGATCAAGAACCACAAAATAGAAATATAAAGAATAAGAACCAAATTAAAAAAAAATATCACATTGAGTTTGAATAATGAAATTGAAAACAAATAAAAAATTTATAAAAAAATTAAAAAAATCAAAAGAATAAAGACCAAACTGAAAAACAATTACAAATGAGATTTAAAAGATAAAATTAAAAAAAATAAAAATAAAAAAAAATTACAAATTAGATTTAAAATATAAAATTAAAAAAAATAAAATATTTATAAAAACATCTTACACGTGTTGGCATCTAAGTAGCATATGCCAATAACTTTTCTATTAAAATGTTATTTTATATTTATTAAAAGTAATTTTCTCTCAATAAAGTTTATAATAACAAGAAAAATTATAATAAAAATACGAAAAAGCTCCTGCACACAAAATTTTAAAAATTTTCCTTCAAGGATAATTGAGTCAAATTACTTCATATAAAAAGTGCAATGAATAAAAAGTCCTCAAATGTAAGTTCTATGAATTTTTCTTGCAACGATAAATGAATTATTCCATTGTGTTTAAAAATTAGAAAAACAATTTTATCATTAATTAATTTGGTAATGACCATTAGCCTTGTAAAAAAGCTAAAATACCAATAACATCAAGCTATTAATTTTTTTGGATGGGACAAAACGTTAATGATTTCCCCTTCATTTTTAGTTTTGGTTTTGGTTTTCATAAAAAAAATATATGTTTGGATTGAAAAGGAAAAAATAAATTGAGCATCCTTATGTTTATAAATTCATAACACTTTACATCCTTACATTGGCATGTTAAAGAAAAGCCAATAAAAAAAATTAGATTATTTTTATAATTACCATTATATTCTATTTAATGATTTTTAAGCTCTTGTTGTGTAAAACTAACAAAAGTGTTACTGAAGTTACAATTGTTTATTAAAAAAAAAACTAGTCATTAAAATAGCATCATTTACATATTTTTAACCTGAATCCTAACCATCATTTTCCACAAGCAATCATTCTTGACAACAAAAAATTATAGCCACATTATCAATATAAACACATCATTTGAGCACAAAAAATCACCATCGTATTCTTCTCATTCTTTCCCTTATATTACAACTTAACAATAATATATTCTTATTTTTTTCACAACAATTCCAGTAAACATATCTCTTAAAATTCACAATGCTATAAAATTTGAAGGCACACATATGGCCAAATATTTTAGCACAACAAGCACGCATATTATAAACTCACAACAACTTTTATGAACTAAAGTTCAACAATAATACAAAAGGGCATGAAAAGTGAGAAAAGAACAATTGTCAGAGATTGAAAATAAACGGTAGTAAAAATAAGTTATTATAGAGATATAGTTATAGGTCATACAACAATATCTTCATTGATTGGTAAAAACTTATAAATAAAATTGAATTAACCATAGAAGGGAGAAATGACGCTTATGATGTTGAGTTAATATTTGATGAAATAAAGAAAATGAAAGATAAGTCACAAAGAGTTTACATTAAGAATCATTACATCAAAGTTAGCTTTGTAAGTGTAAAATTTTTATTCCTAGCTAATTAAATGTATTTGATGGTAATATTTATAACTATTATATTGTTCATGTTGAACAAATGAAATAAAATACATTTATTCTATAACAATCTCAATTTTCTTGAATTAATATAAATTATTATTATTGTTGTTGTTGTTGTTGTTATTATTTCTACTGAAAATTAAGCAGGATTTTTTCTATATTTTCAATACAAAATTATTGATCCAATATAACAACTTGCTAACAGTCTAAATATCACTTGTCCCACCATCTAGAACTCCCATAATTTAATCATCACACCAACATTCATTTTCTTCAACATTCATGCAATAAAATTTAGTAACATATTTTAAATTACAACTAAAAGTGAATCAAAATCTTAAATGGATGAACCTTCAAAATTATCACAATTTATGAATACATATAAAAGAAACAACTTTCTTAATTACAACATTCATAATTAAATTTGATAGATAAACACAATATAATTACAAAATTATATTACAACAAAATTAGTCTTTTCAAATTTCATTGGTTTAATTTTACAAGATATATATACTAATAAATCTACTTCTCTATTTGATACTGGGAATAACTTGAAAATTATCTACAATAGGTGTTATTAGCTTTTAACTCATTTTTTTTAGCTTTTACAAAACTGAAAATTATTGGCTTATTAGTATAAAACACAAATTTGATATCACCTTCTCTTGCATAAAAATTTAGTTGTTTTCTTAATTTTTTCATATAATGATTATCATTCACACTTACTTTTTTTACTCATCGGGTTTTATTTCTACTCTCAACCGGTTTAGTTATTGATTTAGAATTAGTTAAATTTAATGACCTTCTTTCACCATTATCCTTACATGAATTTTCTCTCTCTAACCCTATATTTTTTTTCAATTTTAATTGATCATTATACACTTGTTTTGAAAATAGATGTATAAGAGTGATAGTTTATCATCTTCTACAATAGTGTATCAATTTCTAAATCTATTATGAGTGGTCTTTCTATCAAACTACCTTGAGCGCCACAAAAGTAAGTGACTAGCATGTATTAGAACCACATCACACGTAACCTCATCAAAATATTTACTAATAGCAAAAGAAATTAGCGCCTGTTTAGTGGTTTTCATATCAACACATTCATTCAACCACTGCAATCTATAGGGCTTAAGATACTTCACAATATTCAAATTTAATTTTTTAACTTAAGATGCTTCACAATATTCAAATTTAATTTTTTAACAAGAGTAGTACTAGTTAAATTGGCACAACTACCTCCATTAATTATCATGTTACATACCTAGTTTTAGATGTGACATCCAGTATGGAAGATGTTCTCTTTTTATTGATCTACATTATTCTTTTTAACTTGTGCATTTAGAACTTGTCTTATAACCAAGGCCTCCCCCTCACACAAGATATGTAATCTCCACATTACCACAATCATTTAAAGGTGGCATCTCATCCACATTAGATTTGTTACTTTCAAATTCAATCTTATCATGCTTCATAATCATTGTTCTCTTATTTAGACAATGAGAAGAAAAGAATTCACTATCCGAGCACTTGAACATTTTATATCATGATTACACATAGGTTGTGAAGTAGTTATACCTTCCCCACAATAGACATCTCTTTCTTAGCTTTATGTGGTTAGGCCTAAGCATGCACAAAGAACATTGACTTGGTAGCCCTCTCTATCTTCAAATTCAACCTCTAAGCTAATAAAGAAGATACCAAACTAATATGTGGTTTTACGCTACTCTATCTATTAATTAGTCTCTTCATCTTTGTTATTATATGTACCATGTCTTTCAAATTATTATCCACCACAACCATCACTTGGTTATCAATACAACCACCATTTTATTAATATGTTTATAATCACTATTATTACTCTTACACTAGTATTACCATCACAACAATTGCCACCGCTAAAGTAATATTACACTATTATTATCATTATTATTATCACATCAATCATAGCTGCTACCACTACTTTTTTGCCAAAGTAATTATAATTACAAACATCATTTTATCACTATTTTCACAATTATCATCAATTAATATTATTAAAATCATTATCATAAATATTATTATTATTACTGTTATTAATATTATCATTATAAATATAATCATTTTTTTTATTTTATTATTATCACCATTCAAAAACCATTCACATAATAGGAAATAACCTTTTTTAAAAAAAAAAAAAACAAAAGAAGTTTTCTGCAAAACAAACGGACCCTATAATTACTGAACACACGGTATACAACACAGGCCAACAAGGAATCCTATGCCGATCCTGATGTCTGAGAATCAAAGAAAATACAGACAAAACTCATCTCAAAATTCACCGGGCCCATCCCACAAGATGACCAAAAGACTAAAAACTCCATTAAAAAAAGAGATAAAGCAGACAGAGAAAGGAAGCCAAAATTTCCCCACTGTACTCGAATACGGATAGAAATATCGGTGTTCCACGTCACGCATCAATATTTTTATTTTTTATCATCAAAAATTCATTTAAACAAACAAGTTTTTCTCTTTTTTTTAATATATATTTCAGATATATTCATTAAGGTCGCTCTCGGAAGATGAATGGTCGCTCTCAAGAATCAAATCACGAGGGAAAGTTCATCAACTTAAATTTCTACTAATGATCATCTATTTGCATATGAATTAGAATGTATAGTAATTCCAGAAAATTTACCATACTAATAGTATTATAGCATAAGCATGTTTAATTTTGAAGTTCTTACAGTATCCGAAGTGTTAGGCTGGACAAACAAGTCTGATTTTATACAGAACTTGGTCTCCAAAGCTAGCTCTGTTATGGTTTAACAGCTAGTGGTACTTTCGGGTTGGTGAGTGAGGCTCGAGTTCATCTTTTGGATCAGTTAAAGGCAAGCCCTCCATGCCACCTGCAATTCGTAACTAACCTTATAAGCAATTTATTTGCATTTGAAGAATTGGAAGCTAACTTTTGGTTCATCAGAATATTCATCATTCATGTCTTCTTAAATTTCAACTGTTTTACCATGATCATTAACTACCTTTGCCGCTTAAAATCGAGCTTGAAGGCCCTGCAATTGGGTTCCTTTCGTTCACGTATTTCAACCATTAATACTGTTTCCATATCAAAGGAAGAAACTGTCATATCCTTTTTGAAGAACTGCTCTTGTATGAAAGATTTGAAGCAAATTCATGCCCGTATAATCCAACTTGGCTTTGAGCAGAGCCGTTTTGTTGTGGGCAAGGTCATTGTGTTTTGTGCTGCTGCAGAGCATGGAGATATGAACTATGCTGTTTCAGTTTTTGAAAAGATTGGTGACCCGGATGCTTTTATTTTTAATACGATGATTAGGGGTTTTGGCAAGGCTAATGACCCTCGAAAAGCTTTTGATTACTATAAAAGAATGCAAGAGAGAGGTTTAGTGTCAGACAGCTTCACTTTCTCATTCTTGCTAAAGGTTTGTGGCCAGTTAGGGTTGGTTTTGTTAGGGAGACTAATCCATTGCAGCACATTGAAACGTGGGCTTAATTCACATGTCTTTGTTAGGAACACCCTTGTTCATATGTATGGCACGTTTAAGGATATAGAAGCATCCCGCCAACTGTTTGAAGAAATTCCCAACCCAGAATTAGTGGCATGGAATATTATAATTGATTGTCATGTCTCTTGCGGTAAGTTCAATGAAGCACTTGACATGTTCTCAAGGATGTTGAAATTCGGCATAGAGCCTGACGAGGCCACATTCGTTGTGATCCTCTCCGCGTGTTCTGCATTGGGTGCGTTAGATTTTGGGAGATGGGTTCATTCTTGTATTAGCAATACTGGTCATGGGTGTATTACAGAGGTTAATAATTCACTCCTTGATATGTATGCGAAGTGTGGAGCACTTGAAGAAGCGTTTGAGATATTCAATGGGATGAACAAGAAGAATACAGTAACATGGAATACGATGATTTTTGGACTAGCAAGTCATGGCTATGCAAATGAGGCATTGGTTCTCTTTTCCAATATGCTAGAACAAAAGCTCTGGGCACCAGATGATATTACTTTCTTGGTGGTTTTGTCTGCTTGCAGCCATGGAGGGATGGTTGATAAAGGATGGAGATTTTTTGATATTATGAAGAAAGAGTACCATATCCAACCAACAATAAAGCACTATGGGTGCATGGTGGATATTTTGGGTCGAGCTGGTTTCGTTGAGGAGGCTTATCGATTAATAAGTAATATGCCAATGCAGTGCAATGCTATTGTGTGGAGAACATTGTTGGCTGCTTGTAGGTTGCACGGAAATGTTGAACTCGGGAAGCAGGTTAGGAAACAACTTTTGGAATTGGAACCAGATCACAGCAGTGACTACGTTCTTCTTGCAAACACGTATGCTAGTGCAGGACGGTGGAATGAAGCTATGAGAGTGAGAAAAACAATGCACAAGAGGGGAGTTCAGAAACCTGAACCTGGTAATAGCGTTCTGGGCAGGCATCCCAGTTTGAGGTCAGATGAGCCTCTCTTAAGTTTCTTGTGAAGCATCACTTACTGTTATGCAGCTTAAGTCTGTTCAACCGAGTACTTGATTCTGTCAGATACTATTCAGCTAATTGCACTGTTGATGCTCTTGCTAAATAGTTCATATAAGTGAAAACAATGTAGCCTTGGTTGAGCTCCTGAGTTCTGCTGGGAGGATGTGGACGTCTGGTGGTAAATTGTTGCTTTATATGAACCTGGTGGTGTCTTCTCAACCACCCATTGTGTAAGAAAATCTCTGTTAGACATCTTTGCTTTGCTGGTAACCTCATGATGCTCTGAAGGTTCAATTGAAGCTCTGTTAATTCCACCATGCAATAATTTTATTCTCTCTCAGTCCCCAAATCTACTGGTTTATAATGGGAAGGTTACCAGACAAGTATTTCGAAGATCCTCTTCTCTGTAAATTGAGTCATGATGATTCTAAAGCCCTCATTGATTAGATCACCAACAGATTGCAGTAGTAGGCATTTAAATTATTATCTTTTGCCAGAAGATTACAGTTTGTTACCTGCCATTTTCATTATTCAAAACTACTGGCCTGTTAAGTTCATTCTTCCTGCTTTTTTTATCATATCTATTGAGCAAAAGTTCAATGCGTTTTTTTGGAACTGAAGAGATGACACTGCTAAGGGGGCAAAAGTTGTTTAGGACAGTATTCTTGGTGTCATAAAAATGAAGAGGGCAACATTCCATGCTTCATGAGGAATTTGGAACATAATCTTGTTGGCAGGTTCTCGTTGGGTGGCTTGGTGTTGTGCACATCTCTTAACAGGCAGAAGCTTTTGGTGCTTATCAGCTCCTTGGAGAAGCTTGTTGAACTCAGAGTCTGATTTGGGATCAAACAGTGGACCCAGTGGTAATGGAGAGAATGTTTACCCTGTAAGACTAAGCTACCAGCTGCGATTCAAGGTGAGAAGTGGAGCTGGCCAGCAGCTGGATCTAATAAACTGGAAGCAGTGCAGAATGCTTTGTGTAGTTTAGTTCATCCTCAACCTTTGATGATGGATTGTGTTTCCTGGAATCTTGGCTCCGATGGACAATTTTCTGCAAGAAGTGCTTGGCAGTTTGTTTGAATGAAGAAGAGCAGGCTGGTATAAACTGTTGCGGGGTTCTTTACATATTTTCTGGAAACAGTTTTATCAGTCGGTTTTTTAGCAGAATAACTGCTAACAGCAAACAAATTGGAATGGGGAGAGATAATACACTATAAATTATTACATTACATTACACCATAAACTAAAATAAGAAGGGGTTGTACTGTTTCTTTCACTGTTCATGCAGATCCAAGTGCACTGTTCACTGCTAAAGTTCGCCTGGTTTGTCCCTTTTTTTTTTCTTTTTCTGGTTCTTTAGCAATTATTCGGTTGCCGAGGTTTTTTTTTTTTTTTTTCAATTTTAATCTTCTACCTTATGATCAAGTGATTTCAATCCTGATTTGGGATCGGGTGCCGGGGTTTTTTTTTTTTTTTTCAATTTCAATCTTCTACCTTATGATCAAGTGATTTCAATCCTGATTTGGGATCAAAATAGCGGACTCGGTGGTAATGGACAGAATGTTTACCCTAAGCTACCCGCTGTGATTCAAGGTGAGAACTGGAGCTTGCCAGCACTGGATCTAATAAATTGGAAGCCATGCAGAATGCATTATGTGGTTTCATTCTCCCTTAACCTTTGATGATGGAATCTTCGTTTCAATGGACAATTTTCTGCAAGAGGTGCTTGGCAGTTTGTTTCAATCCTGATTGTTATTTTTTTATATTGCTTGTGCGTTGTCAAGAAATGCCCTAGATTGATGCTCGGTTTTGGTTTTACTTAGATCTATAATTTTTAAAAATAAAGCAATACGGATTAAATCTAAAATAGAAAAAAATTTCCCTTTTCTTTTTTTGTTGATGAGGTGTGGAAAAGTACACCTTGATCCTTGAATTGTTTAACTTTTTTTCATTCTTGTCCTTATATTTGTTTCATGTTGAGTCCTTGGAATTTCAGAGGAGAGGGGATGTTGGCGGGAGATAGGAAGAGGTGAGAAAGTAGTTGGTTAACTATTTTTTATTGAAAAAAAAAAGATTTAATTTTGATATTAATAGGTTTCTCTAGTGAGAAGAATGTTATTAAGGTGTTTTTGAGCTTTCATAACACCAACCAATATAGATCAAAGTCAAGAAAGAATTTTTCTCAGTTTAATTTTATATTTTTGAATTGATTTACAAGTATTTTAAGGTTAAAATAGGTTTGTTAAGTTTCTTAAAGTATTTATTATGTATTTTTAGGTGAATAAATATTAAAAACTAGTTTCTTAACCCAACCTTCCAGCCATTTTTTTAGTGGTCGGAAACAAAACGAGCAAATAACATGCTCTCTCTTCAGTTTTTTAATTTTTTAGTAAAATAGTATTCATTCTTAAACATAAAATAAAATAAAAGAGGTTAGGTGTGTGATTCTGGTCTAACAAGCCCGTGCATGCCAGGCCTTTCTTTGTTGGGCCAAGGGTGCGGGCTTAATCTTTTAGACCAATTAACAAAGTTTTTTTTAATTTATATTTTTTTATTTTTATTGAAATACCCTATAAATAAAATACCTAGCATGATATTTAAATTATTTTTTAATTTTGGTATAGTTCTTAAATAATATTATGGGTCTTTATGAGAATGTTACCAATATCTTTTTCAAATATTATCTATCTAATATGCCAAAAAAAAAATCATGAATATTTAAAGAAGATAAAATTTATATTTCTTATTTTATTTTTTTGATATATTTCTGACTTGGTGTTATCACATTAATTAATATTTTTTTCCTTCAAACATAATATTTCCAGCCTGCTTTGCTTAGAAGATTTTAGGTTTTAAGTAATACATGGAACTTTGAGTTTACTAGCTTGCTCTTTACTTTCCTGTAAATTTGGCTTTCATGATTTCTCCTTGTAAAGCTTTTGTTGTTCTAAGCTGATTTTTTAATGGATGAATGAAATCTTTCACGTTACGAAAGATAAAAACAAAGAAACTCTGAATCCAAAAGGACAAGTCCCCCACTTTGTTCTAGACATAACACCGAGAGAAAAATCAAAGCATAAAAAATATATATATAAAAAAACCGTAGAAATATAAGATGAGAAGGTATATAAAAATCTAAAATATATTATAGGAAGCTCTTCCTTTAACCCATTATTTTTATAGTATATTTTAGAATCTAAAAGGTAATAAAATTAATTTTTGTTAATAATTAAAATTAATTCTATCATTATCAACATTTGATTACCCGTCATAAAACAAGAATTAAATCTAAAAATAGTAGTCATAAATCAATATTTTTTTTAGTAGAAAAACACTTTTAAGATCGGTAACAAAAGCTTCTGAAAAAAAAATGTTAATATTCACAAGTTGGATTGAACAAAATATGGGCCAGAAGAACTAGTTATTCATAGACCAAACTCGTGTTCAAATCTTAGTTGATAAAAAATATTTTTTAGTGGTTCAAAATATGTTTTTACAATAAACCAAAATCAAGGCTCGACTTGAAAGTGCACGTGCATATGAGTTTAATCTTGAAGCCCACTTTACTAAGGACCTCTCACTCTAAAAGCTCAAGTGCCTTTTGAATCCAATTTTAACTCTTCAATAGTCTATTTTATAAACACCAAAAAAGTTTTATTTCTTTTCTATGTGAGATAAGGTTTTTTTAAAGGGTTTTAGGTTTCACATAACTTACATTGCTATGCCACGTGTTCTAAGATTCAAACAAATAAAAAGAAGAAACAATCTTGTTATTGTTCTTATCATTAGTTACAATGGTTATGCCACTCATTTTTGAGTTTCTCATGTATAGGTTTTCTTCATCCCTTTTCTTTATAAGTGGAAAACATCTTATTTTCAGCACATATATATCTTGTAGCACTAGTTTCAACCCGTCATTGCTCAAGATTTTTAATTAAATTGACTTTGAAAATAGCATAAGATATGTTTATTTTTAAAACTTCACTAGCAAGGTGATCAACTTCAGTAATATTAGCTTGAGCAATTCTTTTCTTAGGGTTTCCTTAATGACCTTTATTTCTACAATTTGTGGTCAAATACTCAATCTTGTTGCGAATAAAGCATTTATTATTAAACTTCTTGTCACTTCTTTTTTCTTTTCACAACAAGCTTTTTATATATATATATATAAAACTTTATTGTTTGTTTCACAACATTTTCTTTTAGGGCTCCAAAAGAGTTGGCTCTTCTTTCAAATAATTTATTGTCCTTTTGTATCTTCAACCTTAAAATAAGATCTTCAATTATTATTTTATTGCATTTATATTTATAATAGTTCTTGAAGTCTTTCCAAAATTATGGTAATTTTTCAATGATTACACCCACTTGAAAGGAGTCTATTATAGATATACCTTCAGCATGTATATCAAGCAATGCTAACTAAAACTCTTGAACTTGACTTATTATAGTCCTTGAATCAACCATCTTAAAATCTAAAAATTTATTAATTATGAATTTCTTTATACTATCTTCAGCTTTATAGTTTTTTTATTTATTATTATTTCTAAAGCTTCTTATAGAGCTTTTGAACTCTTGGTTGAGCTATACACATAATATAATATATTTTTCCATCAATTCAAGAAATAGTTCTTGCATACAAAATCAATATAATTCCATACATCCACAACTGTCATAGTAGTAAGGTTACATTTATTTTTCTGATGATTTTGGTGCTTTCTCATTTAAGAACTTTGCCAAGTTCAAGATGGTCAAATGGAACAATATCTTTTATTTCTGTATCTTAAAAAGTGATGATGAAATCCTCATTATTAAAATAGTACTTGTTAAAGCAACATTAATTGACATAACCAAATCTTGAATAGAAGGAGTACATGACATGATATAACATGTATAAAAAAATAACCAGTAATATTAATAAATAAATACTTCGTTTAAAAAGTAAGCAAGTAATAAAATAAAAACTTGTAAAAAAACAACTTAATAAATAAAAATGTTTAAACTATGCAAGATAAAATCAACAGTCATTCCCTTTCTTGATTTACTTTGTTGAGCTCTATGTTTTTCATTGTGATTTGTTGAATTATCATTATTTAACTTATAAATTATATCGAATACAAAACTAGTATAGTGTGAATAATACTTTCACTATTTAAGTCTAAGAAAGATTGGATGGATCACAAAACTAGTCTCATTTAAAATCCAATCTTTTTAGATAACACTTTATACACCGTATCTATTCATCGCATTAACTTTTTGTACATATAAATAATAATGTATATGCGAGCTATATATGTAAACAAAATCGACCAAATAACTTTGATGCAAATCTTTGAGAGTATAAGCAAGATAAGTTAAAAGCATGTTATACCAATAAGATAGCATAAATTGTCATAAACAAATCAATAATTCACCCATTGGAAAATATAAATCAATAACATATATATGACATGCATAAAATCATCTAAATTGTATGGAAAAAGGTCTTGGAAGATAAATTATAATTTTACGGGCCTATTTAGAATTGTGGTAGCGGTTGCAGTTTAAAGTACTTTTTGCATAGAAATACATAAAAATAATGTTTTTTTTATAAAAATTATTTTTGAGATCAGAATATCAAAATGATATGAAAATATAAAAATTAATTTTTAGCAAAAAAATTTAAATTTTAAAGGAACGATTAATTTTTAGCAAAAAAAATTAAATTTTAAAGGAACACAGTTTCAACCATGTTCTCGAACATGGCAAAAAATAAAGATATATAACTCAACCTTCTAAAATGAAACAAATGGGAAAAAAATCATAACAAACCAAAAGATTATAGATTAAAGCATAAATAATTAACTTTAAATATAAATTATAACTTAAATTTTTAAGATACAAAAAACCTCTTTCATAATTAACTATTATTGTTCTTATTATTATTATTAATTATTATTTTTTCTCAAGATTTTATTGCTGATCACTTATGCAACTACAATATCTACAATATATATCTTAAGATCCTAACAACATCATTTTGGTTTAAATGTATTTTTAAACAAGATATTTAAACTAAAAATTATATAATTTAAATATTTCTAAAAAAATATTATGAAAGCAACTTCATTTCCATGTGAGAACTTCTACGCATAACATAAACATATGAATTATCATAGTCATTAAGAAATACTTAAAGTAACCTAGTGAACAAGTTCCATAATCTTATATTAATAGATCAAAAGAACCCCTTCATGTTCTTTTAGAAAAAAAAAAGGCCCTCCATCTGAAGCTACAAGAGAAGCCAACATTTATATCTTTTGCTTTAGGAACCCAAAATTAAGAAAAAATAAAAATAAAAGAGGGGGAAACATCTTAGGTCAGCATCATTTTCAAGAATCAAAATCAATGCCCACTTTCGGTTGCCATTATATTCAATCCACATGAACTATTGCCCAACTAAAATGTTAGTTAAATACTATAATGATGAGAGGTAAGAGTGACATAAGTGTAAGATGCGTACCAAGTGATTACTTTGATGGCCCTCTGCAACCTTTTCTATGTTAGTTGAGCTTCCTATTCATGTTTGCTAAGGGCCGACCTAAGTTAGGTCAATTTGATGATTGATTTAATTGTGTGCATAAGCTCATTCTGATTTGTGGAAGATATTCTAATATTTTTATAAAAAAACTCTCCATCTTTATAAAATATTCTTGTTTGGAGGGAAGTATGATGTCAGGTTGAGAAGACTAAATTAATTATATATATATATATAAAAAACCAATTCAAATTTATAATTATTTAGAAAGTATAATAGTAGTTATGGTTTAAAGTATTTTTGGCTTGAAAATATATTAAAATAATATTTTTAAAAAATTATTTTTAAAAAATTATTTTTTATATTAACATATCAAAATAATTTTAAAATATAAAAAAATAAATTTTAAAAAATATAATTTTAACCATATTCTTAAACACTGTTTAAGGGAAAGATAGTTACCTCTGCCCCTGAATATATAAGTTTTATTGTTATTTTATTTTAACCATGTAATTGATGGTTAGGTGACCTAATAACACCTTGATGTGTTTCTTGACATAAACCGAAAGTCTTGCCTTTTGATTATAAAATTGTATTTGGTATTCAATTGATTATCACTATAAATTTGAGGACTACTAAACTTCCTCTTTTCATAATATACTTTTAAAAATTGAAATTCTCTGAAAGAAAGTTTTGAATCTGTATTTTTTTTTTGTTTTTATTTTCAACATATTAAAATAATTCAAAAATACTAAAAATAATTAATTTAAAACCAAAAAAAAATCAAAAACATGATTGAACCACAATATATTAAATGAGTATCGAGTATCTAAAAAATATGTAAGTTTCTACTTCTACCTAATGAAAAAAGGACAGCAATTGAACCGTTCTAAAATCAATTTGAATCACTCAGTCCATCTAACTTGTCTATAATATTTGGTGAAACTAAAGTCAAAAGTCTTAAATATGAATTGGAGAAATATTCAATCTAATGAGATTATTCTAATTGTCCCTTGAGACGATCCTTCTTTTACGACATGTCTTTTAACTAATTTTCATGCATAAATATATATAAAAAAAATCCTTTTTTTTTCCCAATTGAATCTCCAAAGTTAAACATACCATCTATATCCAAATTAATGTATTTATTTGTGAAGAATTAATACAGTGTTTGTTATTAGAAAAATGTATTAAATTCTTAAAGGATTTACTTGGTAATTAAAAATATTTTAAAGTTTTTTTTTAATGTACCAAACCAATATGGAAGGCCTGCTTTTAATATCCTTTAAAGAACAATTCAATATTAATTCCCGTGTAATTAAGAATATTTTTATCAATGGATGAGATAATATATTAAAATTTTATATTCTATTTTAAAAAAAAATCATATACGTTTTAAAATTTAATTACTCGAAAATTGGCATTTTTTAAACAAATTCACATGATTGATTAATATAGATGAAGAGTATGAACGAACTCATAACAAAAACTTTAATAAAAGTGGAGCCGTACAAGTATTTGGCTCATCAAAATACATATTTAAGGGGGGAAAACACGTAATCGCTAGAAGGAGGGCTTGAACCTCCGACCTTGTGGTTAACAGCCACACGCTCTAACCAACTGAGCTATTCCAGCTTTGATAGCGTTTGTTTGATTAAATTATATAAATATTTAATAATACCTCTCAAATAGCAAAAATATTTAAAAAATTTCATAAACAATAATACCTCTAAAATAGTGAGTATTTATTTAAATAATAGTTAAAATATATATCTAAAAATATATTTCATTTTACATTAAGTTGAAAAATTTAAATGCATATAAAAAAAAATATATAGAGTATGCGTGCACAAATATATATAGAGTATGTGCACAAATATATGAGAACTTAAAACATCACTATAATTAAAGAAAAAATTATTTTGCATTACTTAGAAATCAAGAAATTAAAATATCTTTTTAAAGAATTAATTAAGAGAATATTTATTTTTGTGTAATTTTTTTATTTTTTATTTTAAATTAATATTTTTTGTATTTTATATTATTTTTATGTGATGATATTAAAAATAAATTTTAAAATATTATAAAAAATATTATAAAAAATAGACATAAAATTGTCAACTTAAGGTGCCACTGTTGGAGGATATTTGTAGGCATGGGAAGTTAGAATTCCTCCCAAAATCAGACATTAATTGTTTTTTGCTTTTATCATAATGGGTGGTGGTGATTGCGTTTAGAAATAGCACGCCACGCCACGTGGCTAGATATTTCAGCTTCACGCTATTGACTGCCGTCTCCTTAATTAACAACTCTCAAGTCTATGACCGCCTTGATACCCTACAACGTCAACGCCACGTCATTCTAGCTAAGACTTCAAAAAAGGTTCCTTAAGTTCTCGGAAATAACGTGATTGCCACCATGCTTCAGCGCCTCATTAAATTGACGCCACCTCCAATTCAGATTGACTTTTGTGGCTGCTTTTGAACGTTGATGCCAATCTGAATTCTATAGTAGTTTTTTTATGACTTTGTTTCGGGTCTCTTTTGGAAGAAGAAGTATAGATGTTGCTCTAGCCAACTGAGCTATTCCAGCTTTGATCACTCTAGCATGATTAAATTATATAAAGTATGAGAATATCGAATACATCTAAAATAACAAAAATATTTTAAAAATTTCAAAAACAAATTTAACCACAAGCCCAAATGATAGCTCTAAAATAGTATGTATATATTTAAATAATATTTAGAATATATATCTAAAAATATATTCCATTTTAGATTAAGTTGAAAAATTTTAATGCATATAAAAAAATATATATAGAGTATGTGCACAAATATATGAGAACTTAAAACATCACTATAATTAAAGAAAAAATTATTTTGCATTACTTAGAAATCAAGAAATTAAAATATCTTTTTAAAGAATTAATTAAGAGAATATTTATTTTTGTGTAATTTTTTTATTTTTTATTTTAAATTAATATTTTTTGTATTTTATATTATTTTTATGTGATGATATTAAAAATAAATTTTAAAATATTATAAAAAATATTATAAAAAATAGACATAAAATTGTCAACTTAAGGTGCCACTGTTGGAGGATATTTGTAGGCATGGGAAGTTAGAATTCCTCCCAAAATCAGACATTAATTGTTTTTTGCTTTTATCATAATGGGTGGTGGTGATTGCGTTTAGAAATAGCACGCCACGCCACGTGGCTAGATATTTCAGCTTCACGCTATTGACTGCCGTCTCCTTAATTAACAACTCTCAAGTCTATGACCGCCTTGATACCCTACAACGTCAACGCCACGTCATTCTAGCTAAGACTTCAAAAAAGGTTCCTTAAGTTCTCGGAAATAACGTGATTGCCACCATGCTTCAGCGCCTCAATAAATTGACGCCCCCTCCAATTCCGATTTACTTTTATGGCTGCTTTTGAACGTTGATTCGAATCTGAATTCTATAGTAGTTTTTATTATGACTTTATTTCGGGTCTCTTTTGGAAGAAGTATAGATGTAGTTGTTTTTAAAAAATATTATTTTTAATATTAATATCAAAAAATAATTTAAAAATATCAAAAAAATATTAATTTAAAATAAAAAATTAATTATTTTAAAAAATAAAAATAAACAGGTTGGGTTCTTCAATAATTATTCCTCATGAAATCTACCGAATGACTAATAATTTAAACATATTATGTGGATTAGCCATCCATTTTGAATTCAATTCTTAGAAAATATTTCATTTTTAATTGGAGATTGTAAGTCTTGATTTTAAATTTATTCAAAATATTTTTTTTCAAATAATTAAAATATTTTGGATCAGCTTTTGATTGTTGATGTGAATTTGATTTTTTTTAATTACCTTATAGGAGATTTTAATTTTAATCTAAGATTATAAATCTTAATTTTAAATTTCTTTTAAAATATTATTTTCAAATAATTAAGATGTTCCTAGATAGCTTTTGCTTTTGTAAAATTAAATTTATATTTTTACAAAGAGAATTCTACTATAACTACATCCATTTTGAATTCAATTCTTAGAAAATATTTCATTTTTAATTGGAGATTGTAAGTCTTGATTTTAAATTTATTCAAAATATTTTTTTTCAAATAATTAAAATATTTTGGATCAGCTTTTGATTGTTGATGTGAATTTGATTTTTTTTAATTACCTTATAGGAGATTTTAATTTTAATCTAAGATTATAAATCTTAATTTTAAATTTCTTTTAAAATATTATTTTCAAATAATTAAGATGTTACTAGATAGCTTTTGCTTTTGTAAAAATAAATTTATATTTTTACAAAGAGAATATTACTCTAACTATAGGATTAGACAAGGAATTGCTTGCTTTTGGAAGAGAGGAGAACTTAGAAAAGTTATTGGATGGTTTTTTTCTACCAATAAATACTATTAAACATGGTTATAATAAACAAATCATTCTTGACAAGGGTAAAGATGTAATTCCATCTATTGTTCCAGAAGCTGGATTGCCATTACTATTTGGTTGACAACGACGTGTCGGGTATGCCATAGTTATCTTAAAGCAGAGAAGTGGACATAGTCAAAGGGCAGAATTTTCTTATCAATTTTGATGCTAACATATTCCCATGCATTAATGTCCATTCCTTAATATTTAATTAGTCAGGAGGATTTAAAGGATTTTTGGATTGAGAGTTATTTTTTAAAATATTTTTTATTTATATATATATATTATTTTTTAAAATTTATTTTTGACATTAACAAAATAAAATAATTTAAAAAATATAATAAAAAATTAATTCAACAAAAAAAATGGAAGATTTCTATTTTATGCATAAAATTAACTTTCATTGGCCCTTTGAATGAGTGAGACGACTATGTTTATTTTGCAATTTAAAATTCAATCAGTTTTTAGTTTTACAAATGTAAATCCACATGAGTTGATTATCAATTTATTTAACTTACCAAGATACTAATTAAATTCTTAAGATTTTTTTGTGTAAAAATAAGATTCATAGATGATTTAAAAATGATTATATTCAATGCTTTTATGGAATTATTTCTTAGATTTATTCCAAACATGCTTGTTTCCCTCTAATTCCAATTAAATTATAATTATTCCCTTTTGACGCCGGCAACATCTTGCTTAAACCCTACTAATAACTAGAAATTATTCCATAAAGTGATAGAAATCTCTCGTAATCATTTCGTAAACATAATCTCCAACAGATTAACATCTAAAAGGTAAATCAAACGGTTCATAACCTCACATCATATATATATATATATATTGAGCCTTATATAGCAATTATTTAATTACAAACCAAAAACAGAAGCACTAGCAGGCAAATTATGAAAGTTTTAATTTTTTTTCTCAACTTGGTCCAAATAAATCGTCTAAAAACAGTAAAAAAATATAAAGATTGATCTTTCCCACCAAACATCTCCATGCCATAGCCCTCCCTTCTTCCCTTACGTCTAAAATCCATTTCCTTTTCCGCTCTCCCTTTATTTTACACACACATATATATACAACACTGGTTACCTTCCCTTCCATTCAAAAACAGAGAGGTTAGACAATTTTGTCTTCAATTTTTAGAGGGCAAAAGATGGAGCAGAGAAGAGGAGACAAAAACAAGAAGGAAGATGGGATTGAGGAGGAGCAGGTGGGATTTCCAGTTCATAATCAAGTTAAGAAGATAAAGCAAGAATCTTGCTGCGTAATCTTGGATTGGCCACCAGGGGGGCTGCCTGAGATGAAACCTGTTCTTAAGGAGATCGCCACCAGATCATCACATCAACTCTCTCGTTCGCCTCTGGGATTGGCTGGCAGACCCATCTCTGTTGGTGATTCATAGAAAGGAATTCTTGAAGTAATATTGATGATGGTGATGGTTTAGGCCTTCTTTTAGTAGTGACTTGTAAGAATTCAACAGGGTTTTGCTCTAGTTTTTCACTTCTACCATGGTATCTCCCCTGCTTTTTCTTTTTCTTGTAAATATTTTTTAATATTTCATGGTAGTTTTTTTATAATTAATTCTCAGTTTTGATGAGTTCAGAGACATTTCTTGGTTTCTTGCTTCATTTCGTTCATCATAAAGCTAATCAGGACATATTTAAAATTATTTTTTATCTATCTTTTTGATAAATAAGGAAGAAATTAAGATTTATATCTTCATTAGAACATATTCATGGAAGGAATGAAGATTTTTTTTTTTTTGGATAAATACGGAGCTTATTACGCTTATCTCCGATTACAATCAGTGTCTTAATTTGGATGTTTAACGTAAAATTATAATTAAAATAGTATTATTTTTCAAACCGATTACCTTAACAAGCCCATCATCTTCGTGGGTGTTAATAGTCCTACTGTAATTGCGCATCAAAGTGCATGATTTCAAAAAAATAAGACCTAGTTTTATAATAGAAAAACAATCCAGGAATTTAACAACCGCGCTTGAATGAATTTAGTGTTAATATCCCATTTTATTAAAAAAATATTTTAAAAAAATGATATAATATTATTTGAGAATCTCATTTAAAAATTTAAAATTTTTAGGAGAGATTTCAATAATTATTTTATATTTTTGTCAAATATATTTACTTAAAAAAATACAATTATAAAATTTAAATTTGTATTCATTTGGCCATTAAAATTTTAATATCATATAAACAAATCTTCACCTATAAATCTAAGTCATTAAATAAGATCCAACAATAATTTTATGGTAATCTCTGGTAAATTTTGCAAATTATGCAATGAAACTTGTATCAGAGTGGTTGAAGAAAAGAAAACCCTAAGTCTTTCGAAACCCAAAAAAGAAAAAAGAAAAATCAGAACTTTCAGCAGATGCTCAAATCTGTGATTTTGACGGGGTTATTATTCTGTAGCATATTGAGAATATACTCTCTTTTTTATTTAATTTCACGTTAATCACGACTGATTTTCAAAATATCTCAATGCATAATAGTCCGCAAAACATTTGCTCAATGCATAATTAAGATACGCACAAATTAATTAAAACACCTCATTAATTTTTTTTTAAAAAAAAACTTAATCTTTGAAGCATGAAATGCACTGACAAAATAAAAGCCATGTCAAGTAGCAGGATGCCCTTTCTCTTATTAGCCGGCATTCAAAATATTTTAAAAATATTTTTTTAAAAAATATATTAAAATAATATTTTTTTTATTTTTTAAGTTTTTTTGTTAACATTAACAAATCAGAATGATTTTTTTAAAAAAAAAAAAGAAAAAAAAAACTCAAATCTTGATCAATGAATTTTTTGCTTTTGATTTAAAAACTTGATATCATCACGTTAAATTAATTATGACTTACCATGTTATTTTTAATAGAGGATTTCAATCCAAAAGTTTCATTTCAATAACCTAAATCTACCAAGTTAGACTATACTTTAGGTTCTTATTGGATTGGGCTAGCACTTTCTGGGTCCTACGTTTGGTGCTGTCATGGTTTTTTCTGTGACATGCAAACTATAGGTTTTTTATTTATTTTAATTTTATAAATAAAATAAGAAAAATTAATTAAAATACAATTAAAAATAAAAATTTTATTTAGGCGTTTGGATTACCTTCCTGCCTCCTGTTTTTTTTTAAAAAAAAAAATTATTAGGTGTTTTTTTGAGTTTCTCCTCAATGAGACCCCATAAGATAACTACTTATAAATCTCAATTATATAGAAAAACAACTGCTAATCTTTTTTTATTTAAGAAAACAACATGATTGCTGCCTATTTTTTCAATTAAGTATAATTATATAATAAACCTTCTTCTTTTTTCTTTTTTTAAAATAGGCTGCAGTTATGCCTTTTTTTATGATCTGGGCTTTTAGTTCTTCACTTATTTTATTGGTTTTCCTTTGACCCTTAAGATAAACTCCATAGCTACTCGGATACCTTTCACGCAAGAGTAGTTCTGGAGCTATGAATGTACAAACAATATATATACACACAAACTTTTTTTTATATATATATAATAACTAATTATTATAATTTTTCGCATAAAAAAAATAAATTGGAGAGCAAAACGGCAATCCAATAATGAAATAAGGATCAAAATAAAATATAAAAAAATACAGGAGTTTAAGTTCATTTCCAGAACAAATTGGGAATTTAAAAATACTAGGTTAGAAGAAAATACAACAAAAGAAAAGATAAAGATAAAAGGAAAGAGTTTGAGATAAAAGGCAAGCCAAGCCTAAGGGTTTGCGTGAGGATATATATATATATAAAAAAAGCCAAAAGAAAAGCCGAAGAGTTGAATTCCTCCCACAATTTAATTCTTTTTTTCTTTTTTTTTGCCTTGTTCCAGGTCAATTGCAACAGTTCTACAAGGTCAATTTCGGATCTAATTTTTTTATTTTACTATGTATAATCTTTTTGGCATGTTCTTATTGATTTTGTGTGGATTTGAATGATTTATACGTGTGGGAAATTAACATTTGAATCTCATGTTGCGTTTAAGTGTGGATTTTCTTATTTTGAATGCCAAGATCTTTAATATTTTTTTATTAAAAAAGGATGGTGAGAAATATTTTATTTGTATATACATGGGTAATTTAATTTTTTTATGTTAATAGTTTTTATCAATCCGGATTGGCTATTGGAAGTGTAATCACTTGAACATGTTACACTTTGATAATTTTTTTATATAAAAATGAGATTTAAGGGTACTATAATCACTAACAGTTTTGGCCCCTTTGGAAGTTTAAAAAATCATTTGTTTTATTAAAAAAAGGATGGTAGTGTGTATGTGTGTGTGTATATTTGTGTGTGTAAAAAAATTTGTGTTAATGATTTTTATCAAATGGATGGCAATTGAAAATATGATCATTCGACGAGTCTTGTGAATTGGATGCTATACTTTGTTATTTTTTAATATAATTTTATTTATTTATTAAGATTCAATTTAAGAATAGTATGATCACTTAATGGTCTTGCCTTTTAAAAGTTAGGAAAATCATTTATTTTAGAAAATTATACATATATATTATTTCTTTTAAAATATAAATTCGATTTGTGAGTTGAAAGATTTTTTTTATTAATTTTTTTATACAATAAATTTGTATACATAATCGTTCCCATTTCAACAATATTTTATAAAAATATTATGAATTTTATTTTTATGTGTTAACATTTTTCTTTTAAAACTAAAGCTATTGTACTTATTTTTTAGATTTTTATTTTTATTTTAATTGGGATATCATCATCATAATAAGAAAATTTAGGATAGATAAAGTTGACCATAAAAGTTTTATTAGTGTAAATAGTGGTTTTCATATCCATTTTGAACATAACTTAAGAAATGGGTTCAAAGTTCAATATATCATTTGTCTTCCTCTTATATCCAAAGCCCATGTTTTTAAAATAAAGATTGAACCTTATAGTCAATCCTAGGTCTTAAATTATTTTCATAAGATTAATAGTTTTTACTAAATATGTATATACCAGTTTAGGTCCATATGAGTAAAAGTACATTAGGTAATTTTATCATTAGATACAATATATAATGTAGTTTAACATAGTTAATATACTATAAGGTAGGTTGATGTGTTTTCTTTTTAGTATAATCAACTTTTTATTAAAACATTTTTAAAAACTAGTTATAATTTTTAATTACTATAAATTAGATAACAACTTCTTGTACATTTTTATATTTACCTGTTAAATTTTATCTAGAGTGATAAATATAGTATTAATTAATATTATAGATCTTCAATACTAATATATAAGTTTTACAGCTAATTATAGGAGGCACAAAAACAAAAAAACATGATTGAAGAAATTATTAAAAAAAAATTAAAAAAAGATGATCCCGTGTTTTCATTAATTTTCTATTTAGTATTCATATAAAATCCTAAATAACATATTATGATCTTCTTAAATCACTTTTAATCTATATAGTATATGTCAGCACTTTAATTCTTTTTATAGAAACTAAAAAAGTGCTTTAAAAAAACCTAAAAATAATGATATTAAAATAAAATATAATAAGTTTATCAAAATATTAAATTGGAACTTTATTTTTATATAAGTTTTATTATTATTTTCATATATTACTTTTTATTCATTTGGAGAAAATTATCCATAAGATTTGTATTATTCATTTTGAAAAATTTTGCTAATTTATAAAAACAATTATTAGAATAAGGGCTTGTTTGGTATTGTAGTAATGATTATGGTTCAAAGTGCTTTTAGTTTAGAAATGCATTAAAATAATATTTTGTTATTATGTTTTAAATTAGCATATCAAAACAATCTGGAAATATAAAAAAATAATTTTTAATAATTTTTTTTAATTTAACGGGAATGCGATGTCAACTACATTTCCAAACACGGCTTAAGGGTTCATAAGATTTTATTTAAGGTCCTCCTAACTTTTCTTAAAAAATTATAAATAAAATATTATAATAAAGAATGAAAAACTTTTTATCTTTTTTATATTTTTTTATTTTTGTAAGAAATACATGGAATTTTTTTATACAATATATGATATAAGAAATACATTTCAATTTCTACCTATATATAGATAAATGAATTGGAGAAAATATCTTTAATGATTATTATTTTCAAAAGATTTAATTATAAACAGGATGCATGAAATAGACACATATATCTCCACTTATTACTAACTATTTTATGTTTATAGTTTTTATTTCAATGCAATCAAAATTTGTTAATTTATTTTAACAATCAATAAACTAATTTAACTTAGTAAGAAAATTAACATTGAACACAAAAGATATAACATATTTATTAAATGAATCTTAGACAACTAACCATTACTAATGCACTAAAGGAAAACATTATGATTTATATTATATTCCAAAAGTTATGGGTATAGTTAATTACCACCCATTAAATTTAATTACATTACATATATAAAGTTACAAAATTTATATACCCCGGCTATATTAAAATGGAAAATAAAAAAATCTCACTATTATTGACAAGTATGAAAGGAACCTATAATACAATAAAATATTAAAAATAAAATTAACTAAAATGTCACAACTATATTCCTATGAAGAGAATTCAATAAGTTCTATTTCAATCTTTTCTCTCTCTGTTTTTTTTTAGAACTTATTTTTTTGTATTAATCTTTCCCATATATCTAATTTCTTTTATTAACACTAATATCTATATAAGTTACAATAATATCATTAACCTCCTTTACTTTAAAGTGATTAATTAATATTGATATCATCCAATCGATATTATTAATCTTCCCTACATGATGACCAATTAAGATTCTTGTCGTTACCTATCACTCTAGTATCATTAATCTCTATATTTCTAGATGACTAATCAATATTAATATTGATCCAATCAATATCATTAACCTTCACTGCATGAAAAATCAATAAAGATTCTAGATATCAATCAAACCTAGTATCATTAATTTCTATTGCCTGGATGATTAATTAAATATTTTATATTTACACTTCTTTCTTATTTAATATAGGTATAAGACCAATTAATAATATTAGTCTCCAGAACATGGATGACTAATTAAGACCATAACTATTCATTTATTAATTTCAATTTTTACATAATAGGCCATGAACAAAAGAAAGCATTAAATGTAACTTAAATATAATATTTTTAAAATCTATTTAATACAGGTATTGGGTGTTGTGCACCTACTTATAGTGTGCAACGATCCCACACCTCCTTTAATTTAAGGCCTAGCTATTGTGATATCTTTGTCATTATAAAGCTAATTTCATTAATATCATTTCCATTAACTTAGGAATCGTGTAACAATCCTTATTATCTCAACATCATATATTTCACATACATGAAATAAATACCTTTTTTTCTAATTTATTCCACCACTTCTAGCCACTTAACTCGTTTTTTTAAATTTTTATTTCAATTTATTTTTGAACATGAAAATAAATATTTATTCCAAATCTCTTAAAATAAATATCTCCGTCTCTCTTTCCCATTACCTTCTTTAACTAAAACTTACACTAAATAGAAATATGAGTTTTTCTTCCGGTTCTTTGAAAATTTATTTCATAATCATTCTTTAATTATCTCTTAGAATACCATTAAACACAAATTATATAACAATAAAAACAACCAATTTCGTTCTTCCTAACATTACCTAGCCGAAATTCTCATACCAAGAGAATACATTATGTTTCCTTGTTATTTTTTCACAATTCACACATGATCCATTAGTTTTTTTTCATGTTTAAAAACATGATTCCAAACCAAACTTATCACTACAGCAACCCACTTTATTTTTCTCAACATTCCATAATATACATTCACATTACCAACCTCAAAATCATGCCAACCATCTATATCTTCTAAGTTATACTAACATGTGTTGATTTTTTATTGAAGAAAAACCATAGAGTAAAATTCCTCCCGCAATTTTTTATTTATTTATTTATCCTTGTTCCAGGTCATTTCCTAGGGTTCTGCGAGGCAATTTCGGAACTAAATTTTTAATTTTACTTTGTATAATCTTTTGGGCATGTTCTTATTGATTTTGTGTGGGTTTGATTGATTTATATGTGTGGGAAATTATTTGAATCTCATGTTTCGTTTAAGTATGGATTTTCTTATTTTGAATGCTAAGATTTTTATTTTTCTTATTAAAAAAAGACGATGGAAAATATTTTATGTGTATATATGTGGGTAATTTTTTTTTTTTTATGTTAATGATTTTTATGAAAGAGTTGGCTATTGAACTATGATCACATGAACATGTTACACTTTGATTTTTTTTTTTGGAAAATATTTTATGTGTATATATGTGGGCAATTTTTTTTTCTTATGTTAATGATTTTTACCAAAGAGTTGGCTATTGAACTATGATCGCATGAACATGTTACACTTTGATTTGTTTTTTTTTTATATATATAAAAAAGATTATTTTGTGATTTAAGTTTAGCTCGAGGGTGATAGATCACTCAATGGGTTTTGTTTTTGCAAGTTAAAAAAATTTTGTTTTTAAAAAAATTATATGTATATATTATTTTTTTCAAAAATATAAAATCGATATATGAGTTAAAAGGTTTCTTTTTTATTCATTTTAATGCAATAAATCATTATTTTACCAATATAGTCGCCCTCCTATTAACTATAAATTTTTTATATATAACAAAATTGAATTCTATTTTTATTTGTAAACACTTTTCTTTTTGCTAATGTTACTGTGTTTATTTTTTTTCATGGATTTTTTTTAATATATAATTTAAGATATTATCCAAACAAGAAAATTTAGACTAGTTTAAGATGATCTTGAAAAACTTATTAAGTATGAGTGGTAATTTTTAGGTATATTTTAAATAATCAAAGAAATAAGTTCAAAGTATAATTTCTAATTTGCTTTCCTATCAGGCCCAATGTGTTTAAAAAATAATGATGGGATTTTATAGTTAGGTTTAGGTCTCAAATTATTTTTATAGGATTTATAATATTTACCAAACATGTATATATCAATTTAAACAAAATTAAGCATAATAAAAAAATTTATTACTAGATTCAAGCTTAATACAGCGTAGGTAAAATACTTTAGGGTCATCTTAAGGAGATTTTCTTCAATCAAATATATCATAGTCGCAAATGGAGACTCCCATTTTTCTCTCATGGCTTCCACATAACAATGCACTACGTGATGTTTTATTTCTTTCTGTTACAGTAGTGATTGAATTAAAAGGTATGTTTAGAAATGTATTTGTAGTTATTTTTTAAAATATTTTTTATTTTTAAAATCAGTATATCAAAATAATTTAAAAATAATAATTAAAAATAAAAAAAATTAAATATTAATTAAAAATAAAAAAAATTAAATATTTTTAAAATATAAAAACAAATAATTCCGAAACCACAAAATAAAATCAACATTGATGGATGTTGATACTTTAACATGCATGGTCGGAAACAGAATCGGTCTAGGCCGGGGATTGTCTCAACGATGGTCCGAGACCTTCATTTAACAAGATATATACATTTAATTTTCATATATATATATATATATATAGATATATATGTTGTTCCAAAGTTGATGATATATCCTTTAACATGGATCGATGATTAAAGATCCAGAAATGGATCTAATTAAAAACAGGGAGGCCACATGGGATGATGCGTTGCTTTCTTGTCTCTTTGGTTATGGAAGAATATGTTGTCGGAAAAGGACAATGAATTTGGTTTCTTCGTCATGGTTGCATTAGGAATACGGACGCCATTATCCTCATTTCACGTATTGCGTTTATGAATCATACATGATTTATTAAAATCAAAGATGGATCCCCTCCCCCCATCATAATAATAATAATAATAATAATAATAAGAATAATAATAAGAATAATAATAATAATCATGATTACAATTATTTTTCATAAAATCAAAACCATAATTTTCTAATAGCCATCTTAATATTTTTTTTTATTTTTAATGATATAATTATAGAATATTAATTTTATACCGTTTGAATTAAAAATTATCATAAAAATAATTATTTAAAAAATATATTATATTATAATAAAAATTAAACTTATGATACAAACTAAATATGAAAATGTATAATTTTTTTTAATATTTTCACATTTCTAGAAATCGCTTGCACATAAAAAAGAATAATTATATTGCTCATATTTTCTTTACTTAGAAAACAGTGGAAAACTTGAATTGAAAACTGTGAAGAACATCTCAAATATATTTTCTAAATTCAATATAATTTTAAAAAACTGGAAAACTAAGTTTTATGGATAGAAAATTAATGTTGCATTCGAAATGGAAGTTTCAATCTTCTTTATTTCCACTCTAATTTTTTTAAAAATGAGAGCATAATATATAGTCTCTAAGTTTCTTCCAAAAAGACATTGTTTTTTTTTAAATTAAATGCTTGCTTTAAAATAAAATTAATATAAAAATTTATTTGATAATAACATTAAAATTTATTTAAGCTTTGATGACTTTAATGGGAGCCATCCCGGAACTCGATTGGTGACCATCACACCGTCACCAACAAACACTAGCTACTGGTCAATCATAGGACTTAGGAGTCATTTTTCTATTTCTTGAAATTGATGTGTGTTTAATTAAAATAATATATAATTTATTTAATAAAAATAATATATAATTATGGTAAAGCTTTATTCTATGACAAAAGAAAATTAATAATGTTTTCCCAGCAATCAATGTATTCCAATCACACTGATTGTAAATAAAATTGTCCATAACAATACACAAATAGTTTGTTGTAATACTACGCAATTATTTCATGATTCTATTTATCATTTGTACAAGGAAGAGACTTTTAAAGAACTATAAATTATAATTTTTAAAAATAACGAATGAAAATGCTATGATATTAACTTTTAAAATATTATTAAATAATTAAAAAATCATAAACATAATCAAAATTCTCATAGCAGTAAAGTAAAAGATACATGATATTACTGGGTGGAATGGCGTCTTACGCCTTCTGCTGTCACGGGTTCGAGCCCTGGAGTTGCATGCCTGTCAGCCCCGCGCTGCCTTACCTGCCTGCTGGGTTTGCAGGGTGTTCAGTGGGCCGTGGGGATTAGTCGTGGTGCGCGTAAGCTGACCCGGACACCCCACGTAAATCAAAAAAAAAAAAAGATACATGATATATTAAAATAATATTTTTATTTTTAAAATTTATTTTTGATATTACTAAATTAAAAATATTAAAAATAATAAAAAATAATAATTTTTTAAAAATATTCAGATTAAAAACAGACACGTGGCAATAAACAGACTAAAATAGTAATTTTAAAAAAAAACTGGATTATAACGCAAATAATTAATAGTTGATTGAATAAAGGGGGAGAAAAGAAATAAAGAATAAAGATAAAAATAAAATAATATAAATTCGGATATGGATTTTTAAATCCCTCCACTGACACAGCACTCCACCAACCATGTAGGACCAACCTGAGTTGAAATGAGGACTTTGTTACCATGACTTATATAAGTCATTGTTTATTTATTTATTTATTTTTGTTAGATAATAGGCTGTTGGTGAAAAAAAAAATTAAAATATTGTTTTCAGGTTTTGTTTTACTGAAAATAAAAAAATAAGTTATCATATTTTATTTTATTTTTATTTTTTATAAGAACAACACAATAGAAAACAGAGGACGAAAACAATAAAAGAGCTAAAAAATCTTGTTTACTAATTTAGTTAAAAATACAACATAAATTTGATTGAAGTTGTGATAATTTGAAGAAGGAAGAAAGAAAACCTAGTGCATGGAGTGTAATAGATGGGAAAATGTTTAGTTTACATATTTTTTAAAAATACATTTTAATTAAAAAAATAAAATTATTTTTTAATTTTTTTTTGTAAAACACAACATTATAGTCCCACCGAAAAAAAAAATTAAAAAAATTGTTGGTGAGTATGATAGGGGTGTTTGGAAGTATAGTAATAATTGTTTTTTTAAGTGTTTTTTATTTGAAAATATATTAAAATAATATTTTATCAACAAATCAAAATAATTTAAAAATATAAAAAAATTAATTTTTTAACATATATTTTTAAACAATAAAAACAAACAATTTTTCTTTTTTAAAAAATCACAAATAATGCCCAAGAATTCTCTAAGGTATAAAAGGTCTCAACTTGCATGCGTTTGTGGGTGGGTGAGTGAGTGGTGACTCGGTAGTTGTTAGTGACAAGAAAAGGCTACGCAGGCTTCAAAAGCAAAGGCCAAAGTGGTACGGCATCGATGTCCCTTACCTACCTTTAAAAGATGGGTTAAAACAAAAAAAAAACAAAGTTGCGGACAGATATCCTTATTTCTTGACTACAGAGCACCACGTGGCTTTGCAATTTTTATTTTTTTCATACGTGGATTTTTCAACTTAGCTTGCATGAACCGAATTAGGTTTTTATATGCTCAACAACATTTCTGAAATAAGATTTATATATTTAGTTTATGGCCATTAGTATTAGCGAGCAGACAAAATTTAACTATAGCTCTTAACTTTTGCTGGGTATTGCATTTTAAATTAGGATTTGGATTTTATTTAAAATTATTTTTTTATATTTTTGTGTAGTTGCCAAAAATAATTTTTTTAAAAAATATTTTAATATATTTTTTAAAATAATTTTTCGTTTAAAAATATATTTAAATGAATTTTTTAAAAACATTTTTTTAATATTGACACATTAAAATCAAAAAAATAAAAATAAAAAACACTAAAATAAACATCAATTCAATGCTTTTTAAAAATTATAAACACTCTACAAAAACAAATTTCAGAAGCACTGCAAACACACCCACCCTTATAATGAATTTCTGTTCTTCCAACCATCTTCCGACAGATAATGGAGGCAGCAGGGCTTGATTCATTAATTGCAAAAGACAAAACACAACTAAATTCAGGGAACAGAGGACAATCATTTGTTATTTCAATGGGCATTCATCATTCCCAATAATAATTTCCCAGATGAAGAGGCAAATTCTTGTACCAAGATAACAATCCAATGGCAAGCCAGTTCTAACCGGGCACCAACTTTATCAAGAAAAGGCAATAGCCCACAATCACGATAATCAACCAGGAAGCAAGAATGGTGGTGATCTCTCATGGTTTCCAGAGGATGGTTGTCTCTGCGATCATGGAGGTCACAACGTAAGGATCCATATTGGAAGCAGGCCTTCTATCCTCGAAGTAACCTTTCCCTTCTCTCTCTGTATCCCTGCCAACTCTTACTGAAGCGCCACGATTCGCCACTCCCTATCAAATGAAGGCAACAACCATTTGAATCTTGAAAGATAATGCTGCAAATATTCCACAACGAAGAAAGATTATTTTACCCATGAGAAGGTGTGGATATCAGCTGTTTCATGACGACCAGTCAGACGACGCTCATTGCCTTCTCCGTAAGCAGCAATGTGCTCCTTATGCCTCAGTTGAAGGTTTCCAATGGCCTTCTTGATAATTTCAAACCCTCCATCATTTCTCATGGACTTGGTGCTGAAACAACCATCACAAACAATTATCAGACGCTCAATTTGAAACGCGTAAAAAAGAAAATCCATGTCTCTCTGTGTAAAGATCATATGTTACCTGTAGTTTGTGTGAGCACCAGCTCCATTCCAGTCACCCTAGCAAAACAAGGCACTCAACAAAGTTAAGAACAGTGCAAAAGCTTCCTAAACAAGATGTTCAAGCCTCTACTCTTGCATCATAAAAGATTTAGTTTCAGATATCAAAATCTAACCGCAATAGGTTTTGGGTCAAAGGAAACGACGACTCCAGCAATTTCAGCGATCCTCTGTTACCATAAAACCACAAGCATATGCATCAGCATCATATTTTGTTTCAAAAAGTTCATATTTATTAGCATGAACAAGAAAAAGTTTATAACAAGCACCTCAAGAATGTAACGGGCAACCCACAACTCATCTCCAGCAGAGATGCCAACAGAAGGGCCAACTTGGAATTCCCACTGTTAAGTTACAGAACGTCAAAGTCTTCAAACAATAATTCATAGCACAAACACTAAAAAACCCTTTGCATAGCTTTCAGAATGCCCCCCAAAATAAATAAAAAAAGTTACGTACCTGGCCAGGCATCACTTCTCCATTGATGCCAGAAATGTTGATCCCAGCATAAAGACATGCCTTGTAATGAGAGTCAACAATATCACGGCCAAAAGCCTTATCAGCACCAGCAGCACAATAGTAAGGGCCCTGTTTTGACAAACAAACAATTGTATTTTCGTTAATAGAGGACAGAAGGACCATTTAAGGAAGTCTGTTGAATAAAAACATGAGACCCCAAAAATGGGAATTGAATTTTTTTTTAGTTAAGATATTATTGCCAATAATTTACGATCGGGAGCTCAAGAATTTAGAGAAAAAGGAGATAATAAAATAGATTTAAAGGAAAGGAAAGGCACATCAAACCACAAAGAGAGGGGGGGGGGGAGATTAACACCTGAGGTCCAGGATAGCCACCAACAGGCCACCCAAGTGGCCATTTTAAATCCTTTTGCAGCAAGGTGTATTCTTGCTCTATACCATACCTACATATTTAAATTAAAATCAAAAGAATTATGATAGAACCCCCTAAATCTCTTAACAAAATAAAAAACGAAAAAGAATATTCACAAGTTAAAATTAAATAGAGAATATATGAAGAACAACTTTGAAAAACGAAGACATGGATTGAATAGATATGTACCAGGGCACCTCAGCAGCAACATCAGGATGGCTGAAAATCTTTGCTGCGTTGTGTCTCTTGTTAGTTGGGATTGGCTCTCCAGCTGGGGTGTAAGCATCACACATCACCTATAAATTTGCAATAAATAAACAGAAATTAAATTCTGAAGAAATATCAATGAGTGAATCGAACGAATTTTATTTGACAAGTGAAAGGGACTTACTAGGATGTTGTTGCCCCTTCTAAATGGATCCTTGAAGATTGCTTGTGGGCTATTTACATGACACCAAAACAAAAGTAAATCCATGCCCAAAAAGACAAGTGCCATTAAAACACACGCACACACGCAGTAAGGGGAGACAGAGAGTCGAGAGATAACTATAAGATGACTTCACTATCTTCTCCAGGAGCTTGGCCAGTGCTTGAACCGTCATAGTTCCATTTTGGAAGCTTTTTAGGATCACTCACCGCTCCAGTGAGTGTCTGTTTCATGTAAATCAACAAACTTTCAGAAAACAACAACTAAAAAGGTCATAATAGAAGCATTAACAGAGAAAATATTGATTACCCTGGCTTTGCTTCTAAGGTCCATACCAGAACCACCGATCCTGCAACATAAGTGACCGATCAAGATCAAGACTTTGAAAGACATTGAAGAAAAGAAGCGAGAAAGATCATTAATGATAGAACTGAAAGAATCCAATAAAAACTGAGAAATAACAGCATAACACCATTTGCAGTAAAAAGAAATGGAAAGAAACATAGCAAGAAAAGGGAAGAAAGACTGTAACGTGGGTGAAAGCGGAAATGATTGATACCATATGTATTCTGCAATGATCTTGTCAGTGGTATCAGAGAGGTTCAAGTTGATGAGATCAGTTAAGAGAGCCATGTTTGCAAGGAGAAAAGGAAAAGCAGAGAGCTCAGCGTTGAAAGCCTTTTCCTTCCTGGCTCAATGAATCTTTAGATGGAGAGAGAGAGAGTTCGCTCCGTTAAGATGGACCGAAGATGAATTTGGATTTATAGCGAGGATTTTGGTGTTCGAAACTATAATAAAATTTTTATATTTGAAAAGAAAATTTAATTTTTTTATTTTAAATAAAATTTTGATCTTAAAAACTAAAAATATATTATTTTAATATACTTTTAAATAAAAATATTTTAAAAAACAACCATTTTCAAAATACAACATCACATTGATTACATTGATTAATGAAATAGTTAGTAAATTTAAGTAATTATAATGAATTTTATAGATTTAAATATTGGAATATGATACAAATGAATTTATTTAATTTATTAGAGTACTGCATATTATACAAAAATATTATATAAGCAACTCGAATTATAGGGATATATAAGAATTTTGCCTAATTATATAATAATAGATGAAGTCATTTATTTATTCTAAAAGAATATTAAAAACATGTATTTAAAATACCATTTATTTTTATCAATTTGTAATACCTAAATCACCTCACAAAGAGACAACTACCACAATAATATATTTATAACATAAACTAACCTCCTACTTAATTGATCAAAATAGTATAAGTATTTAAATAAAACAATTAATGCAAGTATTTAAATAAAAATATTAATAAAATACAAGTACTTTATATGTCATTATCTCTTAAGAAAATAGAAAATATTAAAATAAACTTATTTAATGGAGAGTTAATTATCACGTTATCATCTCGATAACAGTAAAATTAATAAATAGAAAAAAATAAGTGCAATATTAAAATAAAAAGAAAAAAAATACATAATTTAAATACCATTATCCCTCGATCGAGAAGTAAACGGTTTCATTAAAACTTAACTATTTTCGAAATAAAATATAAAAATTGAAGGTGTGGTTAGGTCAGTCAATTGTGAACGGTAGGTGATGACTACAACGTGGGGGGGTTGTTTTCCTGACACCAAACCTCCTAATTTCTATTATTATTCTTTAATTGTGTTTATTTTCTTTTACTCTTTCTGTTTTAAATAATTATTCACGAATTCTTATATAAAAAATAATAATAAAGGACTCGCAAGAGAGTTCTTATTTAACCCAATTAGAAAGCTTGTAGTTATATTTAAGATCAGATTTTATTTTTTATTTTTTTATGGATATAAACCACTCAAATTTGATTATCACAATAATTATCAATTATTGTTCTCGAAGAAATTGTTTTTTATTGTTACATATGTTACTTTTTAAATTATTTTTTATTTGAAAATTTATTAAAATAATGTAATTTTTTATTTATCTTTGACATCACCAATAAAAAATAAAAAATACAAAATAATTCGAATTTAAAATATTTTTAAATACAAAATTAAACTATAATGCCAAACTATACCTAACTCTATCTCCTCTACCTCGTCTTCCATACAAGGATATCTTTAATCAAAAGCAATACATAAAGACACTTATGAAAATTGACTTGGAACCTAACAAAGCATCGTTGGAGATCAGAAATATGAGAAAGAAAAAATATATATATATATATATACACGATTTCATGTTAAATATGCTGTCCGTACATGTTCATGCTCCAAGATATTTTAGTTTTCAGTATCTTGTACCATGAGCAAGTTGAAGTCCTCATTGATGCTAATGGATCCTTTCTGTTTTCTTGATTTATGTTCTCACCTTTACTTTCCTATGAACTCTTTAACAACCCATTAATTGTTTTTACTAACCCTTTAATCATATGATATAAGTGGATTACTTTAGTCTTAATATAGATTACCATTAAACTGCTGAAGAAGAAGAAACGAAAAATAGCTATCAAGACATGTCCTTGTTCCAGGAAAATAATCTCGTGGATCACAAAGACAATAGAGTGAAAGAAAGTAATACAAGAAAATAATATAAATTATATTTAAAAATTTTATTTTATAATTCTGGATAAAGATAGTTTTTAGATATAATATTAGAATCTTGATAACTAAACGGTTATAAATTTAAATCTTATTATTTCTATTTATTTAATAAAAATTAAGCACAAGATAAATCTATATAAATTTTAAATTTAAAAAACTTTTACCTAAAATAAAATTATATCTTGAAATCTTACCTAATAGTTTGAGTTATTGGTTAAAATAATTTTTTTAACAAATAAATATTATACCTGAAAAAAATAAAACTGATGTGAACAGGCTGAGCCGATAAAGTGGATATCTATTTAATAAAATGGTTCTTTAACAAGTAAATGATGTGTTTAAAATAAAATAAAATTAAAGTTGGTTTCAAGAACAAGAATAGCTGAGCCAGTAGAGTGGACAGAAAAATTAAAAGATAGAAACAAGTTTCTAGTTTGATTTTCTTTGCGTGTTAGTATTAATGGTCATGAACCATGGGATATAAGTTATGTTTCACAAACTTTATTTGAGGTATAAAAACCTAGTCCGGTACGTTCAAGCTGATTCAAAATACACTATATATATATATATATATATATATATGACAGTCTCTGGGGTGTACG